>NC_053025.1:223808558-223971497 GCF_003073215.2 Triticum urartu
ACTCTCAACGATACTATGTTTCCTTTCCTGATGATCAGTAGTGGTGCCCAGTTGGGGGTGATCGGGACCGTGTCGCATGTTGGGTTATCTTTTATTTTGGCGCCGTAGACGGGCCATGAGTGTTTGGATGATGTAATGTTATTTATGTACTTGATTGACGTGGCGAGTGTAAGCCAACTATGTTATCTCCCCTTTTATTAATTATATTACATGGGATGTTTGTGAAGATTGCCTAACTTGCGACATATGCCTTCAATGCGATTATGCCTCTAAGTCGTGCCCCGACACGTGGGAGATATAGTCGCATCGAGGGTGTTACAAGTTGGTAATCAGAGCCTTCCCCGACCTTAGGAGCCCCATTGCTTGATCGTTATTAGCGGCCGAGTTGTGTCTAAATTTCTTTTGTGTCATTTAGGAATTATATATCGGAGAGTTTAGGAATTCTTTTTACTTCCCAGTCTCCTCATCACTCTGGTAAGGCATCCTGACGTAGAGTTTTGACTCTTCTCTTCTCAAATTTCACTAAATTGTTTTTAGGATCACGCGGGTATCTTGGAATCGTTCCGATGGTTTTATGATGAGAACATTGTCTTGGTGCCTCCTGTCAGGGGTTTTGTGGAAGTGTCCGGGGGAGTTGAGCTCTGGGGTGTTGTCATCATAATTTTATCGTTGCAGTTCTGGAATACCTGAGTTTTGTACGCCGACATCGAAAATCTCCTTTATGCAGTTCGTTGGTGAGATAACCTCGACGCCACCCAGTACTGGGGCGGGAGTTCGGGAGTATCGCCATAACTTGTATAATGGATGCTTTTCGAAGGTTGAGGTAGATGGTTTCCGAAGTTTTTCTCGGTTATGTGTTGAAGGATGGATACAGCTGGATGTAGGATTTGCTAGATTTGGGTGAGATATTATGCTTCCCCTGTATCCCCAACACCTGATTGCATAACCGGAAAGGTTCGGGAGTTTCATAGGTGGGAATTCTCGTAGCTCTAGTTCTTCTTCCACGGATATTTGGTTTGAGATTGGGATTTCTTACCGAGTATTCGTTCTTGATCCGTACCTTATTGATTTATTTCTCTACCTAAATTCTACGTGGCTTCTCAATTTATGGATATGTGACCATTTCAAGAGGAATGCATTCATTCATTTTATTCGGATGTGAAGACTTTATGTTGCAATTTTCATTCCGTTGGATTCAGCTTCATTTTATCTGTCTATGTGCTAATGGATGTCAACCTCTTCAGGATGGCTCCTCCAACGCGCACGACTCCGAATCCTGATCCGCCACCACCTCCACCTCCTCCGGAGGCATGGCAAGCTGTGATGGCCGCAACCAATGCAAACACACAGTTGATCATGCAAATTCTCCAAGAGCGCAATCAAGGCAACCAAGGGAACCAAGGCAACAATCAGAATCACTTTGCTACACTCAACCAGTTCCTTGCTAACGGGCCAAAGACTTTTAGCAATTGTGTTGAGGCAACTGATGCTGATGATTGGTTTGTGGATCTGTGCAAGCATTTCGAGTGCAGTAACATCAGGCCTGAGGACTTCGTCAAGTTCACTTCCTTCCAACTCAAAGATCAAGCGCAGAATGGTTCCAGCAATGCAAGGACTCCAGAGGTGGACGTGTGATCACTTGGGATGAATTCCGTCAAGATTTCCGAGCTCACCATATCCCTCAGAGCGTGGTTGAAAGCAAGTGTGAGGAATTCCGCAACCTGAAGCAGGGCTCTTTGTCTATCTATGACTACAACAAGTTGTTTCAGAAGCTCGCCCGCTTTGCCAAGCAGGACGTCCCTGATGAGAAGAGCATGATATAACAGTTCAGGGGTGGTCTCAGAGAAGAAATTTAGCTAGCTCTTGTTCTCTTTGAGACCTTGAGGTACGATGAGTTCTACAACATGGCATTGAAGCAAGAGGCCTCTCAACTGAGGTGTGATGCTTCCAAGAAGCGAGTCAGAGATGCTACTCCTTCTTCCTCTACTCAAGTGGCCAAGCAGCAGAAGTATTGGCTTCCTCCTCCTCCGTTCCGTCAGATGTATCAGCAGAAGAGCAAAGGTGGCAGTGGATCTTCCCACCCACCCAACCCTGGCTTTCAGAACAAGACTTCGTCTCAAGCTCCAAGATCGAGTGCTCCATACCACCGTCCGCTTTCAGAGGTCACGTGCAACAAGTGCCAACAGAAGGGTCACTATGCCAACAAGTGTTTCAACCAGAGGCGTCTTCCTCCTCCTCCTGTCAGATCGGCAAGTACAGCTGTGGTCAAGCATAACCCCAAGCACGCCATGGTCAATTTGCTGAATGCAGCTCAGGCAGAGGACTCGCCAGATGTGATTATGGGTAACCTTCCTGTTAACGATGTTCCTGCAAAAGTTCTTTTTGACACTGGTGCATCGCTTTCTTTTATTTCAACACCATTTGTGGCCAAGCATGATTTGTTGACCGAAAGGATTCCTGTTCCGTTGAAGATTGTGTCTCCGGGCAAGCAAATGACTTCTAACAATTGCGTCCCGGATGTCTCTATCACGTTGGGCGATTACAAGTTTCTCTCTTCTCCGGTGGTTCTTGGTAACTCGGATATTGATCTTATTCTCGGGATGGATTGGCTTTCTAAGCACAAGGCGCATCTTGATTGTGCTGCAAGGCAGATTCAATTGACTCATTTGTCTAAGGATGTAATTGTCTTTGCCACTCGTGATGATACCATCCGTCTGTTTTCTCTCAATGAGAAGGGTGAACTCGATGCCATCTCGCAAATTCCAGTCATTTGCGAATATCAAGACATCTTTCCAGAAGAGCTTCCAGGAATGCCTCCGCACCGGCCAGTTGAATTCGTCATTGATCTTGAGCCCGGCACGGAACCAGTGTGCAAGCGTCCTTACAAGCTCGGACCTGAAGAGTTGAAGGAGCTGAAGAAGCAACTCGATATTCAAGAGCGTATGGGTCTTATCCGGCCTAGTTCTTCTCCGTGGGGTTGTGGTGTTCTTTTTGTGAAGAAGAAGGATGGAACGGACCGACTTTGTGTTGATTACCGTCCATTGAACAAGAAGACCATCAAGAATAAATACCCACTTCCCAACATCAACGAGCTATTCGAACAACTCAAAGGTGACCAAGTATCCTCCAAGCTTGATCTCCGTATGGGTTATCATCAAATTCGAATCCGTGAGCAAGATATTCCCAAGACGGCCTTCAGGACAAGCTATGGTTCATATGAATACACTGTTATGTCTTTTGGACTCGTCAACGCTCCTCCAACTTTCTCACGCATGATGAACTTCATCTTCAACGCCTACACCAATGACTTCGTTTTGGTCTATCTCGACGACATTCTGGTTTTCTCAAAGAACAAGGAAGATCATGCCAAGCACTTGCGTTTGGTACTCGATAAGCTGAGGGAACACAAGTTCTACGCCAAGTTCTCCAAGTGCGAATTTTGGCTCGATGAGGTTCTTTATCTTGGTCATATCATCTCTGCCAAGGGCATCGCGGTGAATCCTGAGAAGGTGTCTGCAATTGTGAATTGGGAACCTCCTCAGAACGTGAAGCAACTCCGTAGCTTCCTCGGTCTCGCAAGCTACTGTCGAAGATTCGTTGAAAACTTTTCCAAGAACGCAAAGCCTCTCTCAAATCTTCTCCAGAAGCACGTCAAGTACGTTTGGTCTCTGGAGTGTGACATTGCTTTCAACACTTTGAAAGAGAAATTGATCACTGCTCCAGTTCTGACTCCGCCTGATGAATCCAAGCCGTACGAGGTCTTTTGTGATGCCTCTCTCCAAGGTCTTGGCGCAGTGTTGATGCAAGAGAAGAAAGTTGTTGCTTATACCTCTCGCCAATTGAAGCCCAATGAGAAGAACTACCCCACTCATGGTCTCGAGTTGGCGGCAGTTGTGCATGCTCTTTTGACTTGGAGACATCTCTTATTGGGAAGAAAAGTGGACATTTTCACTGACCACAAGAGTCTCAAGTACATCTTCACTCAGCCTAATCTCAACCTCAGGCAAACTCGATGGGTCGAAATGATTCAAGAGTATAATCCGAGTATCGAGTATACTCCAGGCAAGGCCAATGTGATTGCTGACGCATTGAGCAGGAAGGCTTATTGCAACAGTCTGATTCTCAAGCCTTACCAACCCGAGCTTTGTGAAGCTTTCCGCAAACTTAATCTGCAAGTTGTTCCTCAAGGTTTCCTCGCCAACCTGCAAGTCTCTCCTACCTTGGAAGACCAGATTCGCCAAGCTCAGCTTCTTGATGCTATGGTGAAAAAGGTGAAGATTGGGATTGCCAAGAGTCAACCCAAGTACAAGTGCTACCGCCTTGATGACAAGGACACTCTCTTCTTCGAGGATCGTATTGTTGTACCCAAAGGTGACCTCCGTAAAGTGATCATGAACGAGGCTCACAATTCTCTCCTCTCCATCCACCCTGGGAGTACGAAGATGTATCAGGACCTCAAGCAGGCTTATTGGTGGACTCGAATGAAGCGCGAGATTGCTCAATTCGTGAATGAATGTGATGTCTGCAGAAGAGTGAAGGCAGAACACCAAAGGCCAGCTGGTCTCCTCCAACCTCTTGCCATTCCAGAATGGAAGTTTGACCACATTGTGATGGACTTCGTGACTGGGTTTCCAAAGTCCAAGCGTGGCAATGATGCTATATTCGTTGTCATCGACAAACTCACCAAAGTGGCTCACTTTCTGCCTATCAAAGAGTCAATCACTGCAGCTCAATTGGCGGAACTCTATACCTCTCGAATTGTCTCTCTACACGGTATTCCACAAGTGATCTCTTCAGACCATGGCAGCATCTTTACCTCCAAGTTTTGGGATTCTTTTCAGAAGGCCATGGGCACCAACATCCGCTTCAGTACAGCTTTCCATCCTCAAACTAGCGGTCAAGTCGAGCGTGTCAGTCAGATTCTTGAAGATATGCTCAGGGCTTGTGTGATCTCCTTGGGCATGAAGTGGGAGGATTGTCTTCCTTATGCTGAATTCTCCTACAACAACAGTTTTCAAGCAAGTTCGGGCAAGGCCCCATTTGAAATTCTATATGGCAGGAAGTGCTGTACCCCTCTCAACTGGTCTGAAACCGGTGAACATCAGCTTTTGGGAAATGACTTAATCACAGAGGCAGAGGAAATGTGCAAAGCCATTCGAGATAACCTCAAAGTAGCCCAATCCCGCCAGAAGAGCTACTATGATAGTAAGCACCGTGATTTGGCTTTCGAGATCGGAGATCATGTTTACCTCCGCGTCTCTCCTCTGAAAGGTACTCGTCGCTTTGGTATCAAAGGAAAGCTTGCCCCTAGATACGTGGGACCTTTCAAGATTGTCAGCAAGAGAGGCGATCTCTCCTATCAACTTGAGCTTCCTTCAAACTTTGCAAATGTTCATGATGTGTTCCATGTCTCTCAGCTCCGAAAGTGCTTCAAGACTCCTGACCGCACCGTCAACTTCGAGGACATTGAGCTCCAAGAAGATCTCTCCTATCGTGAGCACCCAGTTGCTATTCTTGAAGAGACTGAACGCAAGACTCGCAACAAGTCAATCAAATTCCTCAAAGTCAAATGGTCACACCATTCCGACCGTGAAGCTACCCGGGAACGCGAGGATCACCTCTGTTCTGAATACTCGGCGTTCTTTCAGTCCTAGATCTCGGGATGAGATCCTTTCGTAGTGGTGGAGTGTTGTAACACCCCGGATATGACTTTCCCAATATGTATTCCAACTCTTGCCGTTTCCGGCGTTAAGTTATTTTATTTTCTCGGGTTCGGGTTTTTGTCTCCGTGTGTTGTTGTCGTTGTCATGCATCTCATATCATGTCATCATGTGCATTGCATTTGCATACATGTTCATCTCATGCATTCGAGCATTTTCCCCGTTGTCCGTTTTGCATTCCGGCGCTTCGTTCTCCTCCGGTGGTCATTTCTACCTTTCTTTCGTGTGTGGGGATTAAACATTTCCGGATTGGACCGAGACTTGCCAAGCGGCCTTGGTTTACTACCGGTAGACTGCCTGTCAAGTTTCGTACCATTTGGACTTCGTTTGATACTCCAACGGTTAACCGAGGGACCGAAAAGGCCTCGTGTGTGTTGCAGCCCAACACCCCTCCAAGTTGGCCCAAAACCCACCAAAACCTTCTCCATCACCTAGAGCGTTCGATCACGATCGTGTGGCCGAAAACCGTACTCCATTTGGAGCCTCCTAGCTCCTTCTATGTATAAATAGGCCTTCCCCGTCCAAATCTCGGATCAAATCCACCCCTAACCCTAGTCTCCCCTTCCTCCGCGCGTCGGACACGTCCGCCCGGCGCCGGACGCGTCCGCACCGCCGCCCGCGCCAACCAGAAGGCGCCACGTGGCGGGTGCCGCCGCCCCCGCGCCACCGGCCCGCTGAGCCCGCGGGAGGCCCCCCGAGCCCGCTTCCTCCGCCGCCAGGCCGCGCCTCCTCCCCGAGCCGCAGATCCCGGCTCCGCCGCCTCCTTCACCAACTCCGGCGGCCGGAGCACCGCGCCGCACCGAGCTCCGGCGACCGCTTCCCGCGCCGGCGGCCGCTCCCTCCGCCGCCTCACCGCTCCCCGCCGTCTCCGGCGACCCCTCCGGCCAGATCCGGGCAGGAGCCGGCCGGATCCGGCGCCCCGGTCACCTTCCCCGACGAACTCCGGCGGCCGTCGACATTTCCGGCGACCTCGGCGTCCGTGCGCTACAGTGTTCTCAGATCTGGGAATAGTATCTCGGTTGACTTTTGTTCCTAACCGTAGTTCATGTGCTCTTGTTTATCATACTATATCTCCGCATCCGTAGCTCCGTTTTGGGCATATAGCATATCAAAATGTTTGTCTCAGAGAGCACATCATTTTTTATTCCATTGCATCTTTTCCATTTGAGTTCATCTTGATGCCCGAAATGCTGTTAGAAGAGGGCTACTTGAGATAATTGCCAGATCTGCTGCTTCATTTAGATATTTGTCATTTTTGCCATGATTATTGTGTGCATGATATGCCCATGAGTTCTACATATGTTTTGTTAAGGGTTTTGTCATCTTTCCAGAGGTGCAACCCATGTATTTTTGCGATGTGTGTGGTGACTAGCACAAGCTTGCAAAGTGAGGCACTTGGTAATGCTAATTTCAGGGACTTAGCAGTTCCACTAAGTCCTTGAGCTGTTTATCTCATATGGCCCTATGTTCATGTTGTTTCCTAGTGATCCGTGCCTCTTTTGAGGATGATCAGTAAGGATGTTTTATTAATATTGTAGTGCTCTATCCATCCATGTCTTTGTTTTTAATTATGGAGCACCCTAGCTTGAGTCAATCGAGCTCTACTTTTGCTACTTCGTGAATCTGGGCAGATTGTCTACTTGTTAGCGATTTTGCCGAGGATGTTGTAGTTGATCCGTGCATGCTATGCTATTGTTCTTGCCATGTATAGCTTGCATTTTGTGTATTCTTGATGGGTGTATGCTTACTTGGTCATGACTTGCTCCGTAGTGAGTGCATCGAGCTCGTAAACATGCCTACTTGATATCTGTTTCAGCATGCTCCAATTTTCACTAAGTCTGAGAACTGATTATGATTTTGCCATGTTCACATGCTTGCAATTGTATTTTCTGATCCCTTTTGGCTCAAGGTCACTAAGGGACTTTTATTAAGCTCTTTGAGTAGCTCCACGCCATGCTTTACTTTGCCATGTTCAGGTCCTGTAGCATATAGTTTCCATGCTCCGAAGTGTGCTACCTGATCTGAAATTCCAGACAAGTGTTAATTTCACTAAGTCTGAGATCTGTTTACCATATGCATTTTTGCCATGCTTGTTTGAACCTGTTAATGGATGAATTGGCCGTAGCTCAGTGCTAGTATTTTGTTACGCATCATGAATGGATCCCTGCCATGTATTTTGTTGCCATGTTTGAGTGCTGTAGCATGTTCATCTTGTTGCATTTAGATGGCTACTTGCTGTAAATCACAGACCGGTGCCATATTTGAATTGCTTGCCATTTCCAAACCGTAATTCCGATTCTGGCGTTCTTTAGATCGTTTTCAAGCGATTTCGTCTCACCTTTCCAATGGCACACTTGGCTTTCCAAGTTGAGGCCAGGTTCATGCATTCCCTGTCACATCTTGCATATGCATCCCGCATCGCATCCCGCATAGCATACCATCCTTGCATCATATTGTTTGATCCTTGCACGTGGTTTATTGTGTCCTTGTTGCTTGTTTGTCTTGTTTGGGTAGAGCCAGGAGACGAGTTCGCTAACGAGGAGCCCGTTGAGTTTGCTTTCGAGGATCCAGTCAACTCTGACAACTTTGCAGGCAAGATGATAATACCCTCGAAATCACTACTATCTTTGCTATGCTAGATTGCTCGCTCTTTTGCTATGCCAATGCTACGATGCCTACCACTTGCTGTCAAGCCTCCAAAATTTCCATGTCAAACCTCTAACCCACCATGTCCTAGCAAACCGTTGATTGGCTATGTTACCGCTTTGCTCAGCCCCTCTTATAGCGTTGCTAGTTGCAGGTGAAGATTGGAGACCGTTCCTTGTTGGAACATTATTTACTTGTTGGGATATCATTATATTATCTTGTTATTTTAATGCATCTATATACTTGGTAAAGGGTGGAGGGCTCGGCCTCTCGCCTAGTGTTTTGTTCCACTCTTGCCGCCCTAGTTTCCGTCATATCAGTGTTATGTTCCCGGATTTTGCGTTCCTTATGCGATTGGGTTATAATGGGAACCCCTTGATAGTTCGCCTTGATTAAAGATTTTCCAGCAATGCCCAACCTTGGTTTTACCATTTGCCACCTAGCCTCTTTTTCCCTTGGGTTTCCGGAGCCCGAGGGTCATCTTTTTTAAACCCCCCGGGCCAGTGCTCCTCTGAGTGTTGGTCCAAATAGAGCCACTTGCAGCGCCACCTCGGGGCAACTCGAGGGTTGGTTTTAGTTGTACGTAGTGTTCATCTGAGTGTGCCCTGAGAACGAGATATGTGCAGCTCCTATCGGGATTTATCGGTACATTCGGGCGGTGTTGCTGGATTTGTTTTAATCTGTCGAAGTGTATTGAAGAACCGAGATACCGAGTCTGATCGGAACGTCTCGGGAGGAGGTCTATTCCTTCGTTGACCGTGAGAGCTTGTCATGGGCTAAGTTGGGACTCCCCTGCAGGGATTTGAATTTTCGAAAGCCGTGCCCGCGGTTATGGGCAGATGGGAATTTGTTAATGTCCAGTTGTAGATAACTTGAACCTTAATTTAATTAAAATGAATCAACCGTGTGAGTTACCGTGATGGCCTCTTCTCGGCGGAGTCCGGGAAGTGGACACGGTGTTGGAGTAATGTTTGCGCAGTTTGTCCTCTAGTTTCTCGCTTGCGCTTTGCCTCCTCTTCCCGCTCTCTTTTGCGAACAGGATAGCCACCATATATGCTAGTCGCTTGCTGCAGCTCCACCATATTTTACCTTGCCTTACCTATAAGCTTAAATAGTCTTGATCGCGAGGGTGCGAGATTGCTGAGTCCCTGTGGCTCACATATTACTATTACACCAGATGCAGGGCCTGATGATTCCGCTCCAGGTGACACGCTTGAGCACAAGTGGGAGTTCGACGAGGACTCTCAACGATACTATGTTTCCTTTCCTGATGATCAGTAGTGGTGCCTAGTTGGGGGTGATCGGGACCGTGTCACATGTTGGGTTATCTTTTATTTTGGCGCCGTAGACGGGACATGAGTGTTTGGATGATGTAATGTTATTTATGTACTTGATTGACGTGGCGAGTGTAAGCCAACTATGTTATCTCCCCTTTTATTAATTATATTACATGGGATGTTTGTGAAGATTGCCTAACTTGCGACATATGCCTTCAATGCGATTATGCCTCTAAGTCGTCCCCCGACACGTGGGAGATATAGTCGCATCGAGGGTGTTACATTTGCACACCGCTTTTTGTGTCCCGAAGTATTCTGCTGAGCTGGGAGTTGATCCTCAGGTCGATTTTGCGAATCAACCTGAGTCTCAGGGGCTACTGGGATCGGCGGCTTATGTCATCCTTCAGGTGCATCTCGGGTTTTAGACCGATACACACCTTGAGGGCTACTGGCTACATATCTCGGCAGAGAATAAATTGCACCAATAAAAAATATTGACAAAAAATCGGCCCGTAGCCGGGGTGGTGCACCACCTCGGAGGCAGTCCGACATAAAGCTCGGGCGCTAGTGGCTGGCTCCTTAGAGGGATATCCGGCATTAAGCTCAGCTAAACTCCTTCAACTTTTTTGAACCAAGGTGATCTATGACACCTCGGATACAGTCCGGTGTTGGAGCTTGGACATAGTCCGACGTTGGAGCTTGGATATAGCCCGGCGTTGGAACTCGGATATAGTCCGGCGCTGGAGCTCGGATGCAGTTCGGTGTTGGAGCTCGGTTGTAACAATACTCTTCGGATACAATCCAGCGGTGGAGCTGGATACATTCCGGCGTTGGAGCTCGGAAGCGGTCTGGCGTTGGTGCTCGGCTGCAAAAGATACCTCGAATGCAGTCCGGCGTTGGAGCTCGGACGCAAGAGGACACTGCCACCCGGGAACAACTTCAAACCCGAGGTGTGGCATAAAAATAACAAGGCATTGATAAAGGCCGGAAACTTAAAGGGGCTCCTCGGATACACGATGTGTAAACTCTTTGGATGAACTTCGGCGATCCTCAACATCGAAGATGAGAAGATTTGTTGAACCAGTTTCAAGACCGACGACCGAAGATGAAGAATAGTTCAGAAGAATGGAGGAGCGTCCCCAACTTGAAGACCGGTTCAGGGGGCTACTGACGGTGTCCTAGACTAGGGGGTACCCGTCACGTCGTCCCCCGACCAGCTGGATCGGGTCGAGGACCCCCATGGCGGCTCATTCATGGGCCAGTTCGGACAGCCCCTGCCGCATACAAGGAAGACTCCACAAGACTTGGCGCACAAGACGAGGACTCTCTTAAACCCTAGGCCTACGGTGCATATATAAACCGAGGCCAGACTAGTCAATAGACATCTCATATTCATTACTACAATCTCGTGGTAGATGCATGTACTATGTACTATTCCCATATGAATACAATCAAAAGAAGGACGTAGGGTTTTCCCTCCATCAAGAGGGCCCGAACCTGGGTAAAATTCCTGTCCATGTTACCATCGCTCCAAGACGCCTAGCTTAGGACCCTTACTACGAGATACGCCAGATACTGAACTGACACCTAGCGCGTAGTGCCGCACCCACAGCCGGGGCGATACAGGACCGCGAGGGCAACACAAAGGCTGCAGCAACGCCAACGAGTGACTAGGCCCAGCAAGGCGGTGTTCGCGGGCCAGCAGAGGCCACGGTGGGCGACCAAGCTCTTGCGGTCCCGTCACCTCAGGAGACGCCCCAACTTTCGGCAGGTGCAGGTTCCGTCGACGCTCCCGCCCTTGTCGAGCACCCAGTGTATTTCGTCAGCACAGTACCACGAGATGCAAGGGCACGGTACCCCATGCCCATAAGCTCTTGCTCACGCTCTTGGTGGCCTCGCGTAAACTGCGGCACTACTTCCAAGGTCACCCAATCAAGGTTGCCTTGGCCTACCCACTGGAGAGGGTACTCATGAGCCCCAACGATGCTGGAAGAGTCGACGAATGGAACATCAAGCTGCAATCATTCCAGCTGGAGTTCAGCACAACTAGGGTCATCAAGGGAGCCGCGCTCGCCGACTTCATCGCAGAATGGACTGACGCCCCGGGGTTTGAAGCAGGCGAGGACCGATCCCTCTCTCTAGGAAGTGAAGCACCAGATGGCTGGGTCATGTATTTCGATGGCGCGTTCGCACGCCAGGGCGCGGGAGCTGGAGCAGTGCTCATCTTGCCCATTCAGGACAAGCTCTACTACGCCGTGCAGCTCTGCTTCCAGCAAGGCGAGAAGGTCTCCAACAACATCGCGGAGTACGAAGGCCTCATCGCTGGACTTAAGGTCGCGGTGGCCCTGGGGGTGAAGCGCCTCACCTTCAGGGGCGACTCGCAGCTCCTCATCAACTTCTCCAACAAGGTATACTAGCCGAGGGACGAGCACATGGAGGCATACCTCACAGAGGTACATAAAATGGAAAAGCATTTCCTGGGTCTAGAATTGCAGCACGTGCCCCATGGCACCAACAAGGAGGTCAACGACATTGCCAAAAGGGAGTCCAAGTGACAACCCCAAGAGCCTGGCGTCTTTGAGGAGCGGCTCTTCAAGCTGTTGGCAGCACCTCCGCTTCCGGGGCCGGCGCCGCCTCGGGAGGAGCTCCCCCAACCACCTGCCTCGGGAGCCCCGGCCTATGGCCCGACCTCAGGAGTGCACCTACTCCTGGCGCTCGAGCCTCAGGAGGGGTGCTGGACCCAGGAGGTCAAGGAATACCTGACGCAAGGGATGCTACTGGAGAAAGAGGAGGACGCGGAGCGCGTGGCCCGACAGGCTACGGCATACTGCATCCAGGACAGTGAGTTATACAGGAAGAGGCCAAATGATGTTTCCTTGCGATCCATCTCCAGGGAACAGGGGAACGAGTTGCTAGCTGACATACATGGCAGAAAATGCGGGGCACCACTCGTTGTCACGAACCCTCCTCGACAAGGCGTTTCGCGGCGGGTTCTACTGGCCTACGACGCTCAACGACGCAACCGAGATGGTGAAGTCCTGCGAGGCCTGCCAGTTCCATGCCAAGCAGATCCATCAGCCGGCTCAGGGCCTCCAGACCATCCCGCTCTCGTGGTCGTTCGTAGTCTGGGGGCTGGATATCTTAGGCCCGTTCCCTCGAGCGCCTGGGGGCTACCGCTACCTCTACGTCGGCATCAACAAGTTCACCAAATGGGCGGAGGTAGAAGTTGTCCGCACAATCCTGGCTGGATCTGCGGTCAAGTTCATCAAGGGTATCGTGAGCCGGTTCGGGGTCCCTAATCGCATCATCACCGACAACGTCTCGCGGTTCACTAGCATTCTCTTCAATAAGTATTGTGCTAACCTTGGAATGCAGATCTGCTACGCTTCGGTGGCACACCCTAGGAGCAATGGCCAAGCCGAACGCGCCAATGCGGAGTTCCTGAGAGGCCTCAAGACCAGGACCTTCAAGAAGAAGCTCGAGGCCTGCGGCAGGGGCTGGCATGACGAGCACCACTCTGTGTTGTGGTCCATTCGCACCACCTCCACCAAGCCAACAGGCGAGACCCCATTCTTCCTTGTCTATGGAGCAGAAACGGTTCTCCCTCACGAGGTCAAGCATCGCTCTGCACAGGTCCTGGCGTTTGATGAGACGCAACAGGACGCCATGCGGGGGATGGACCTTGTGCTGGGGGAGGAACACCGCCGCGAAGCCATGCTTCAAGCGGCAAGATACCAGCAGGCGCTGCGGCGGTATCACTACCGCGGCGTCCGGTCCAGGATGCTTGATGTGGGTGACCTTGTCCTAAGGTGGGTGCTCTCTAGGGAAGGGGTGCATAAGCTTTTGCCCATGTGGGAGGGCCCGTTTAGGGCCGCCCACGTCTCCAGGCCTGGCACCATGCGCCTGGAGACGCAGGACGGGGTCCCCGTCCAGAACGCCTGGAACATCCAGCACCTCCAGAAGTTCTACCCATGACGCAAGGCGCAACGCCTATGAAGCAAGGCCCCATGCATGTGAAGGTCTCCGCCCGTGACACTCTCACGTAATAATGAGTGGGGCTGTACATGCCCCAGAGTCTCAGGAGTGCCGCCCTCGGGCCTTGGGGGCTCCCTTCCACGTCCTAGTGGCAACACTTATCTCCGCGCTGGTGAGAATACTAGACTAGGTGCGGGATGTGGCTTTTCATTTTCTTTCCGTAGTTGGCTTGCCCCTTGTCGGTGTCAAAACCGGCGGATCTCGGGTAGGGGGTCCCGAACTATGCATCTAGGCCGGATGGTAACAGGAGGCAAGGGACACGAAGTTTTACCCAGGTTCGGGCCCTCTCGATGGAGGTAAAACCCTACGTCCTGCTTGATTAATATTGATGATATGGGTAGTACAAGAGTAGATCTACCACGAGATCGGAGAGGCTAAACCCTAGAAGCTAGCCTATGGTATGATTGTTGTTCTGTATGTTGTCCTACAGACTAAAACCCTCCGGTTTATATAGACACCGGAGAGGGTTAGGGTTACACAAAGTCGGTTACAATGGTAGGAGATCTGCATATCCGTATCGCCAAGCTCGCCTTCCATGCCAAGGAAAGTCCCTTCCGGACACGGGGCGAAGTCTTCAATCTTGTATCTTCATAGTCCAGGAGTCCGGCTGAAGGTATAATCCGGCCATCCGGACACCCCCTAATCCAGGACTCCCTCAGTAGCCCCTGAACCAGGCTTCAATGACGACGAGTCCGGCGCGCAGATTGTCTTCGGCATTGCAAGGCGGGTTCCTCCTCCAAGTACTTCATAGAAGATTTTGAACACAAAGATAGTGTCCGGATCTGCAAAATAAGTTTCCACATATTGCCATAGAGAGAATAATATTTACACAAATCTAATCTGCTGACGTATTCCATAGTGTGACACACCACGGCCAAGCCTTTATCCGAGTCGTTTCATTATCCCACCTCAGCACGTCATGCGAGGTGGTTTCCTTGGCACGTCTTGTTAAAGCAGAGATCGTGTCCCCTTATTCCGGGATTCTCATCAATACGGGCGTGGGTAACCCAACCGTGCCGTTGATTACGACGCTTGGAGATAAGCGAGTTTTACCAGGCTGGTGGGGACACGTAGTTGCGTCCACCCATATAAGGGGATAAGGATCCACCTTTTCACCTATGCCTTCTTCCTCCCTTGCTTATCCATTCTCGCGCAGTCAAGCTCCAGCGCCCAAGTCCGTACTCCCCACCTCAACCTTCTCCAGCCATGTCCAGAGCGGGAGGCAAGTGGATGGTCTCCTCCGTCATGGAGGGACACATCAAAAAACTGAGGAAGGCCGGATACTTGTCTAACGACATTGCGTACCGGCTTCCTGAAAAGGGGCAGCTCATCCCCACTCCTAGGCCCCATGAGAGGGTGGTGTTCCTCCCCCATTTCCTCCGCGGACTGGGCTTCCCTCTTCACCCATTTGTCCGGGGGCTCATGTTCTACTATGGCCTGGATTTCCACGATCTGGCCCCGAACTTTGTCCTCAACATCTCGGCGTTTATCATCGTGTGCGAGGCTTTCCTCCGCATCCGCCCCCATTTCGGCCTATGGCTCAAGACTTTCAATGTCAAGCCGAAGGTGGTGCGCGGCAACCAGGCGGAGTGCGGAGGCGTCATGGTGGGCAAGATGGACAACATCTTATGGCTCGAGGGCTCCTTTGTGGAGACCCTGAAGGGGTGGCAATCGGGTTGGTTTTACATCACCGAGCCGCGCGACCCCGAATGGGTCGCAGCCCCCGAGTTTCGATCCGGACCCCCTACACGGCTCACCTCCTGGAAGGAGACGGGCCTGTTGTGGGGTAAAAAAGGAGAGCTGACCGGACTCCAAACATGCGTCCAAACCCTGGTGGACAAGAAGCTCAAACTTGTCAACGTAGTCCAGGTTATGCTCATCTGCCTGATCCTCCCGTGTCAACAACGGGCTTTCAACCTGTGGGAGTTCGACCTGGCGTGGCACCAAACTCTAAGCAGGCTCTTCGACACGACATACGAAGATGCCTGGAAGGTGCTTTTCAAGGGCACCGAGGCCCCCGCATCCGCTACCGAGGATCGCGGATTCAGTATGCAGCGTCACGCTCATGCGATAAGCTATTTTTTCCTTTTACAGGGTATCAGTTTTTCATAGCTTGACTCCATGCAGGATCTAAGCTCCCTTACCTTTGACAGGATTGGCAGGTGACGTCCGAACAGATCAACTGTCCGGCTCCTTTGCCCAAAGGCCCAGCGGACGCTCGCTTGGCGAAGCTGCTGGTTCCGGCACCCTATGTGGTGCCGGAGAAGAAGGCCGCGAAAAAGGCCACGGGGACTTGACAGAGTGCCCGGCGCCAGGAGGTGTCGGATCCATCATCCGACGGTTCCGAGGTGCATTCCTCCCGTGAAGACGAGGAGGAAGAAGAAGAGACCTCTCCCCCTCCAGCAGGAGGAGAGAAGAAAAGGAAGGCTGCCCTCTCTGGGGAGGCCGGAGGGTCCAAGAAGGGGAAAACCCTTCCTCCGGACTACTCCACCGACGCCGACGGCGGCGGAGAGGAGTGGCCGCCCAGGGCCAAGCCCCTGGCAAAATCATAAGTATCTGGATACCAGAGTAATTCATAGTATTCGTTTATTGCACAGCTTTCCCTTATGTCGAATATGTTTATGCAGCCCACCCAAAGACCGGCTCGACGCGTCGTCGAGCGGCTCACTGGACTCGTCGGATGTGAACTCGCTTCCGACGGCTTCCTCCCCCCGCCCTACGGACGACACCGAAGTGTTGTCCCAACAGGTTCCAAGCCGGGAGGAGGTGGTCCTGGAGGCGCCGCAAGGCGACCTCCCAGACTCCAGGAGTAAAGGGGATGAAACCCCCCAGGGCTCCAAGTCCGGCTCTAGGCCGGACACCTCTCCGGAACCTTCAAAGGTTCCAGAGTCCGGCGGGGGACCTCCTTCCAAGAGGAGCAAGCCCACCGTGCCGGTGACTCCTGTCCAACCGGAGGCGCCGGACAATCTGTTGGAGGCTCTCCAAGGCGCCTCCATCGATGAGGAGCACCGCACCATTATGAGTTCGGTGGTCTAGAAGGTTTAGTCCGCCAAGAGCGGACTGACTGAAGCTTGTACTAGCCTTTTAACAGGCTTTGAGGTAAGTAAGGAATGTGTAAATAATATTACCGCATAGACAGTAGCCCCTGATGCTCTGTTTGGCGTTCGGGAAGAAAAGCCGAATAGAGGATCAAATAAAATTCGCAGGAGTCTAACAAAAAGGAGTCAATATGCGTATCCAGGCTTCTCTGCTGGCGTCCGCCGCATTGACTGCGGAAGTGGACGCGCTAAAGCAGAACCTCGAGCAGTCCGAGCAAGAGCTCGGGCGTGCCAAGAAGCAGCTCGAGGACAATGAAGGTAAGAAATACCTTGTTTAAATATATATAAAAAGGTGCAATTGCAAAAAATGACAGGATTATCGTGGCTATTGTAGGGGCCACGTCTGAGGTGGCGACCCTTAAGCAAGCGCTGGTCGAGGCCGAGAAGAGGGCGGCCACAGAGTGCACCGAGCGGGAGAAGTATGAGGCCGAGGTTGGCAAGGTACGGCAAGAGCTCCAGGCTCTCATGGAAAAACACGAGAGTTTGGAGCTTGACTCAAAGACGCGGGCGTCCGAGCTCGCGGTGGCTATTGAAAATGCCAAGTCTGCTAAGGCCGAATCCCAGAAGACCCTCCAGGAGTTGGATGAGTTGAAGAAGATAGCGGCGGGAAAGGCATTCTTTATGCAAAGCAAACACATAAACTAGAGTTACTTGTTACTTACCCGAATCCGGAGCTCTCCAGGAGCGTTCGCAGATCTTCCCCGGAGTGTGTCCGATGGCACCGCATTCTATCGAGCCAAGGAGGGCAGCTCGACAGAGAAGGTGTTCTGGTCTCAGTATGCTGAGGCTGGACACCCCGTGCCCCTGAGCGACCAGCTGAAGCAACTGGTCGAGCTCCACAAGGCGTCTGAACAGGCCATGAAGGGCCTCATAGTTCGGCTGTGGCCTGGAGGGGCTCTGCCTGGGAGCTATTTCGGGCTGGTGCGGCAGCTGGTGGAGGCCTGTCCAAGGCTCGAAGTCATCAAGCGCTTCGTCTACATTGAAGGTGCCCGTAGGGCCGTTGCCCGTGCTAATGTGCACTGGGGCAAGCTGGATGCTGAGAAGCTTGTGAAGGACGGGCCACCGCCGGGGAAAGAGCATCGCAAGCTCAAGAATTATTATAAGGATGTTCTGAAGGGTGCCTGCCTTGTGGCGGATGAATGTTCTAGGGATGTAATTTTTGAGTGAAACTTGCTCGTTTTGTCCTGTGCGCTGAAAACTTGTTCATATGCGCTAAGCAATGCTGTTGGAATTTAAAATATTACCTTCTGTGCGGTTGTTTATCAATTCTGAGAGATGGCAAGTCGTCGGCTTCTGCCCCTGTGCCGCTAGTGCTGGGGTGTTCGGGGATGTGCTGCAAGGCGATTAAGTTGGGTAACGCCAGGGTTTTCCCAGTCACGACGTTGTAAAACGACGGCCAGTGAATTGTAATACGACTCACTATAGGGCGAATTCTATAATTTTAAATTTCGGCGAAGCCCCTGGTACTCGGAAGACCGAGTTCGGGGCGCTATCCACGCCTTGGCCGGACAGAGCCGGCTCCTTGCTCTAAGCGGCATAAGTCTTTAGGGACTCGAAAAACCTCTTGAGCAGCGACCAGCTCTCGCTTCATCATGACAGTCAGTTTTAGCTTTCTCCACTGAGGTGCTCGACCCAGCTCAACTGGGGCACAATCGCAGTGGTTCTCCTAGTGCTACCTTAGCCGATATAGCGAAACGTAAGGCACCAAAACATAGGAGCCGGGCAAACCCAACTATTGACCCAAGACATGATTCGGAGCCGATGCATATAATGCTATAAGTTCGGGGTGCCGCACTTGTTAAAGTGTTCGGACTTCTCACACCATATTGAGGGGTACTAAAGCCCCTAGCATATTTTTGTCATACCAAAGTGTACGGATGCAACATGTCGTTAAGGAACATATATTAAAAAAAGAGTAATGCAAAAATAGACAAAAGCTATGCATTGTTTATTAAAGAGGGCTGCGATCAAAGCAGAACGATACGAATAATGCGATAAGCAAAAGGTTGGACTATGTAACATGTCTGTTCCTGGGGCAAGCTGTGGAATAGTATGCGAAACAGGTATACTGCTCGTGATAGAGGCCACCTGGGAGTTCCGTTATGCGGCGTGGCTTGTCTGCTTCCCTGGTTCTTGCATCGTTTGTGCGGCAATTAAACTGCCGAACAGGCCTTCTGAAGAGTGGAGTCCTGAAAGTAAGAGAAAATTAAAAAATCGGCAGCCCCTGGTGCGGTTTAAGCCATGTTTCAGGCATGCCGTGATGGTGCCCCTCCCCCTGTACCCATGGTATTTCTAGAGCGTAGTTATGTACGCGAAGTACTGGTATCGCATTTTTGTGAGGGCTGGGTTTGGGGCCGCATTGCTATGCCTGCTCGGGTCATGCCAGGCGGTCTTGTTGTAGGTTACTCCGGGCGCGCTTGACGGTGTCTGGTCGCTTAATGGCCGGACTGGAGAACTGCCTGGAGAGGCTGCTTTGTACTTCTGCTGCAAGGGCCGCCGTGTGCTCCTCCGTTCGGAGGGAGCGTTCGGTGTTTCCATTGACCGTAATTACTCCTCGAGGGCCTGGCATTTTGAGCTTAAGGTATGCGTAGTGCGGCACCACATTGAACTTGGCGAATGCAGTTCGCCCGAGCAGTGCGTGATAGCCACTGCGGAATGGGACTATGTCGAAGATTAACTCCTCGCTTCGGAAATTATCCGGAGATCCGAAGACCACTTCAAGTGTGACTGAGCCTGTACAGTTGGCCTCTACACCTGGTATTACGCCTTTAAAGGTCATTTTGGTGGGCTTATTCCTCGAGGGATCTATGGACATTTTCCGCACTGTATCCTGGTAAAGCAGGTTCAGGCTGCTGCTGCCATCCATAAGGACTCTAGTGAGATGAAATCCGTCAATAATTGGGTCTAGAACCAATGCGGCGAATCCGCCATGACGGATGCTAGTGGGATGGTCCCTTCGATCAAAGGTGATCGGGCAGGAGGACGATGGGTTGAACTTTGGGGCGACTGGCTCTACCGCGTATACGTCCCTTAACGCGCGCTTCCGCTCCCTTTTGGGGACGAGGGTTGCGTATATCATGTTCACCGTCCGCACTTGTGGGGGAAATCCTTCTGTCCACTGTTGTTCGGCGGCCGGGGCTCCTCGTCGTCATCGCTATGCAGCCCCTTGTCGTCATTTTCGGCATTTAACTTGCCTGCCTGCTTGAACACCCAACAATCCCTGTTGGTGTGATTGGCCGGCTTTTCGGGGGTGCCATGTATCTGGCACAAGCGGTCGAGTATACGGTCCAAACTGGACAGGCCCCTAGGATTCCTTTTGAATGGATTTTTCCGCTGACCGGATTTAGAGCCTCTGAATCCGGCATTAACTGCCGTATCCTCAGCATTGTCGCTGTTAATGTGGCGCTTCTGCTTGTTGCGACGCGACCTGCCACTACTGTCCCTGGTATCCGAATTACCAGGGTTCTTGGTCATATTGTTGCTTCGAGCAAGCCAGCTGCCTTCTCCTGCGCAAAAGCGGGTCATGAGTGTCGTGAGTGCTGCCATAGACTTCGGCTTTTCCTGTCCAAGGTGCCGGGCAAGCCACTCATCACGGATATTGTGCTTGAAGGTTGCTAGGGCCTCAGCGCCCCGACAGTCGACTATTTGATTTTTCTTTGTTAGGAACCATGTCCAGAATTCCCTGGCCAATTCCTCTGGCTGCTGAATTACGTGACTTAGGTCATCGGCGTCTGGGGGTCGCACATAAGTGCCCTGGAAATTGTCGAGGAATGCGGCCTCCAGGTCCTCCCAACAACTGATTGATCCTGTTGTCAAGCTGTTAAGCCAATGCCGAGCTGGTCCTTTAAGCTTGAGTGGGAGGTATTTGATGGCGTGGAAATCATCGCCGCGGGCCATGTGGATATGAAGGAGATAATCCTCGATCCATACCGCAGGATCTGTTGTGCCATCATATGATTCGATATTTACGGGTTTGAAACCCTCGGAGATTTGATGATCCATTATTTCGTCTGTGAAGCATAGTGGGTGTGCGGCACCTCTGTACTGGGCTATATCACGACGTAGCTCCAATGAGCTTTGTCTACTGTGTTCGTCCCTGCCGAATTTGTGGCCGGCGTGACGGTTACTGTCTCGAGCCGTGGGGCGCCCACGCGATCCGTAGATCGATCTTGTTTGCCTTGCCTTGTCCTCCAACATATCTCGTAAGTCCGGCGCATATTCCCGTGCCTTGGTACGGGGTGCGGCTTGAGTGGAGGGCCGAGAGGCCTCTCTGTCGCGGCCACGAGGTGGCCGGTCAGCCGCATCAAGTGCTTCCTCCTCTAATCGGGGTAGCAACCTGTGCTTTGGATAGCTCTTGGAGGGGCGTTCTAGTTTATGCTCTTCGGCCGCAAGGACTTCGGTCCATCTGTCGACTAGCAAATCTTGATCAGCTCTAAGCTGTTGCTATTTTTTCTTGAGGCTTCTTGCTGTGGCCATAAGCCTGCGTTGAAAACGCTCTTGCTCGACGGGATCCTCTGGCACGACGAATTCGTCGTCATCGAGGCTTGCCTCGTCTTCGGAGGGAGGCATATAATTATCGTCCTCGACCTCTCTGTTTGCTGCTCTCTCATGAGGGCTGGTTTCTGTGCTAAATCTTGCTGGAGGGGGTTTTCTTCGGCACTTTCCGGAGTATTATTATCTCCCGTGCTGGAATCACCGTATTTGTTTTGGCAGGATTTTGAGCGGCGCCGCTGACGCCATCGCTTAGGCTGTTTCTTGGAGGGGTCATCCTCCGCTGTTCCATCGCCATCTCCTTCTTTCGGGGTGTCCACCATGTATATGTCATATGACGAGGTGGCTTTCCAGGGCCTGATAGGCGCTGGTTCTTCATCGTTTCCTTCATCGGCGTCCATACCGTCGATGTCTTCGGAGTCGAAGTCGAGCATATCGGTTAAGTCGTCGACAGTGGCTACAAAGTGTGTGGTGGGTGGGCTTTTAATTTCTTCATCGTTCGAATCCCAACCTTGCTGACCGTAGTCCGGCCAGGGCTCTCCTGATAAAGAGAGAGACTTCAGTGTCTTCAGAATATCGCCGAAAGGCGAGTGCTGAAAGATGTCCGCAGCAGTAAACTCCATGATCGGCGCCCAATCGGATTCGATCGGCAGGGGCGTGGAGGGTTCGGAGTCCGGAGAGGAGTCCGGCTCCTTGGAGTCACGAGTCTCGCAGAGTGCGGGGCTGGTGTTCGGCTCGATCGCCGTTGGGATCGCAGCCCCCGAGGCGGCGTCCAACCACCCATCCTCGATCGGCGCAATTGGCTCCGAATTAAGGGTCGAAGCCGATGTGGGTGCGGCCTCCAGGGCACTATTCGGCGGCAGAGCTAGATCATGCTCGTCGTGACAGTGCGGCGCGCTCGGCAGTGGCTTGAATCCGTCGAAGATCAAGTCCCCGCGGATGTCAGCCGTGTAGTTTAAACTTCCAAATCTGACCTGACGGCCAGGGGCATAGCTTTTGATCTGCTCCAGATGGCCAAGTGAATTGGCCCGCAGTGCGAAGCCGTCAAAGACGAAGATCTGTCTGGGGAGGAAGGTCTCACCCTGGACTGCATCGCCATTGATGATCGTAGGAACCATCAAGCCTGACGGCGACGACACAGAGGAACTCTCAATGAAAGCACCAATGTCGGTGTCAAAACCGGCGGATCTCGGGTAGGGGGTCCCGAACTGTGCGTCTAGGCCGGATGGTAACATGAGGCAAGGGACACGAAGTTTTACCCAGGTTCGGGCCCTCTCGATGGAGGTAAAACCCTACGTCCTGCTTGATTAATATTGATGATATGGGTAGTACAAGAGTAGATCTACCACGAGATCGGAGAGGCTAAACCCTAGAAGCTAGCCTATGGTATGATTGTTGTTCTGTATGTTGTCCTACGGACTAAAACCCTCCGGTTTATATAGACACCGGAGAGGGTTAGGGTTACACAAAGTCGGTTACAATGGTAGGAGATCTGCATATCCGTATCGCCAAGCTCGCCTTCCACACCAAGGAAAGTCCCTTCCGGACACGGGACGAAGTCTTCAATCTTGTATCTTCATAGTCCAGGAGTCCGGCTGAAGGTATAATCCGGCCATCCGGACACCCCCTAATCCAGGACTCCCTCACCCCTCTTTAATGAAAGTTCGCATTCTGGTGTTTCTTGTCGTCTTGCTTCGATCGCCTTGTTCCTCTGTTCTTCCCTCGGTTCTTTGTTTTGGCCCATACTCTCCCTCACATGCCTCGCGAGGGGGCTCGACGGATGCACACTCGTGAGCGTTTGTTTTTCTTGTTCTTCGCGAGGCACTCTCGCTCGAGCTCGCAAGCTGGCGCTCCCCCTTAATCCGTGCCCCTCGGGTACCACGATGCGGAGCTCTGGGTCATGGCCAGCCGAGCCTACGACCTGGGCTTGGAAGAATAAGAGGTTCTTAACGAAATTTTGCAGTTCCTTGACGCCTCCCAAGCCAACGGCAAGGAAGTCTCACCAGGTACTGGGAGAGGCGCGCCTCACGAGGTGGAAACTACTTCAGACACATCAAGCTAAGTTATCTGTACACACCTACAGAAAACATCGATACTGCAAGACGACACAGGAACGATAAACATAACATAGCGACATCGAAATCACGGTTCGTTGCATGCCCGTGAAGGGCCCCATACTTGTTTCTTTTTTAAATGCAGGAAGAAAGGAAAGAACAAAACGAAAGCAGCGCGCACCCCCGCAGCGGTTCACGAGGGTGGGCCCTCGGCGCTCTCCTGGACTTGGCCAGACCCCTCCTCGCGCTTCACTAGGGCACAGTGACAAGACGACCCGCTACCGCCCTCGTAGCGGGCACGGGGGTGTGGCGGCTGGTCATAGCCCCCACTAATGGAGCTGTCACTGGAGGAAGAGTCGTCGTAGCTGGACGAGCCGCGGCCGGTGCTGAGAACGAGTCCACATTCATCCTCGTCGCGACCGTCACCAAGGCCCAGCACCTCGCCACCGTCGTTGTCCTCGGGGCAGCATCTGACACGGCGACCATCTTCCTCGAATACCCGCATGTAGAGGGTAGCATCGCCGTCGTACTTGAAGTGGAGGGTACACCGCCTGCCCAGGCTGTGCGTGCGGGCAAACGTCTGCCAGCCGCGGGCTAGGGCTGCGTTGCCTGCGACGGAGACTTCCACCGTGACCCACGAAGCCTTGCTGCAGCAGCCGTCCGCCTGTAGCCAGAGACCGCCTAGACCCGTGGCCGACAGTTCACCGGCGAAGAACCACGGGAGCTGAAGCCAGGTGCCGGTCGAGTTCGCTGACCACACATTGAACTCCGACAGCACCTCCGCTGAGTGGAAGCATGGCCGGGGAGGCCGTGTAACCATGGCACGCCTCACTTCATCGACGGGACTGCCACGACCTGGGCGGCCCCCACTGCATGGGGAGGCGCGGCCGCGGCCGCGAGAGTTAACGGTGGGGGTCGCGGCATGCTTGTGTGGGCGACCACGCCCCCTCTTAGGTGGCAGCAAACCGGGCCCCTCCTAACGGGCCTTTCCCTTTTCTACGGCCGAGAACCTCTTCACCGGCGCCATAGGTATCGCTGCTAGTAGTGAAGCAAGGGAGAAGAAGCGAGTGGAGCAGGAAGAGATGGGCGACGGGGGGCTCTGCCCCCTCCTCATTTATAGCAGGAGAAGGCCAACCGGCGACCCCCACGATCGCATGTAATGATGGTTTTCTCTGCATGCAGCAGGGACTCGTCAAGTCGGGCAGTTGCCGAGGCAGCATGGGGAAGCGAAGGCGCCCACGTCCCATCAACTCCACACGTCAATCGAGGCCGTAGGCTATTGGGGCCCGCGGCGCTGCGCACTGGCCCCTTGGCTTCGCCTCGAAGCCAAGTCCGAGCGTGCCTTGGGCCCGGGGGCTACTGCTGGCGTCCTGGGAACGGGGGTCCCAGACTTGCCTGCCTGCAGCCCACGGCGTGGCTCCACCAGCGGCCCTGTATAACCCATCCTCATCAGCGAACACTCAAGACCATCGTCAGGGGCCTAGCCTTGCGAGGCGGACGACACAAGACCTCCTTGGGGGCGGCCTCATCAGGCTGTCTCGCGAGGGGCAGAGAGATCAGGGCACCTCGCGAGGTCCCTGTGACGCAAGCCATGGCGACAAAGACTAGGCGGGCGCCAGTGCATGCAGCGTACTCATTTCCTCTTTGGTGCAAAAGTGGCAAGCACAGGCGAGGAGTCCCGAGGCATCAGGCAAAGGTTTCCATATCGGTGCAACAAGACCAAGACCAGCAGGACAGCCGGACGGAGGTCACCATGGACCCCAGGACGACATCACCACCAGAGCCTTTGGCAGGCGAAGACAATCTTTTTCAGGATAACTTGTACTAGTTGTCTCCCTTCAAATTTGGTCGTTGTGGGATCCCTTCCCGCCTACATTTGGGAAGAGGACTAGGGCCTCTATAAATAGGACTAGCCACCATAGTAGAAGAGGCTGGATCTTGGGTCTGCGATCATTCAGATCATCCTCAACCGCACAAGCTCACTGAGCTCAAGGACACCTCTCCTTAGGAGGCTGTTCTTCCCTTGTACTCGTTCGTCCTCAGCCCAAGAGGCAATCCACCACACCACACTAGAGTAGGGTATTGCACCACATCGGTGGCCCGAACCAATATAAACCCTGTGTCCTTTGTTCTGCGAGTTCACGTGTTGAGCTTTCAGATTGTGGCGAGAGCGTGAGCTAGGGGGAAGGAGAGATCTTCGTGCGCACCCCAGAGTTCGAACCTCAAGGGTTTTGCCGGAACCCTAAATCCGACACCCAGTCCAGCCGAGGTGACGTGGTACATCGGTATGCCGAGGTAATAGCGCTGCCCAACCAGGATCATTTACCTGTGCACAAAAAATAGTGCAAGGCGGAGATAATAGTAATAATAATAAATTAAAAAAGGTTGCATGAATAATAATTTATGGAAAGTGAATAGAAGAAATATGGCCCATGTGCCGAACACTCAATGAGGTAGAGCTCTCTCAGCGAGGCCGAAGTCCCCGAGGAAACC
This sequence comes from Triticum urartu, assembly GCF_003073215.2. Taxonomy (NCBI): domain Eukaryota; kingdom Viridiplantae; phylum Streptophyta; class Magnoliopsida; order Poales; family Poaceae; genus Triticum; species Triticum urartu. The sequence continues at coordinate 223,834,373 of NC_053025.1, forward strand.
GAACATGTCGGGATGGCAATTTGACGAACAAGGTGATCACGCGAGCCGATTTATGCCGACTGGGACGATGACGTCGGCTTGCCGAAGTGACCGTGTGACGCAGTCGAAGTCGACTACCTACACATGTAAAATAGTGCAGTCCAAAAAATAATAATATTAATATATAAAAAATCCTCGAATAATTAATTTATGCAAAATAATTTATTTAAAGAGATGTGGCCGGGCGCCACAGTCAATGTCAATGCAGGGCGTCAGCGTGATGCGGTGAAGGTGTGACAAAGCCTGAATACACAGGGCAGTTCGAGTTCCAGATGCGGGTTCGCCGAACTACGAATAGAAACCGACCGAACCATCACACGACAGTCGTTAATGCGTCCACCATTTGACAGGCCTCTGTTGTAGCAATCTGAATAAAGGTGACTCCCAAATTGGGACTCGATCTGCACACCCACTGCCAGATGGGCGATGAAGCGACAGTGCGGCGATGGCGCCGCACGGTGACTCATCGAGGTGGCATAGGGAAAGTAGTTTTCCTGCGCACATATAAACAGTGCAAGCCAAAAAGTACTAATAAGTAATGATAATATTAATATACCCCTTTAAAAAAGGTTCTTCTACTTAATTAACATAAGCGAAGTAAATAATTAAAGGAATATGGCCTGGGCGCCGAGGTCGGCCCGTCCGGGGCAACAATGTCTGTACGGCAACATCCGGACGGATGGACCTCGATGGGTGTGCACGGCCAATATTTCTACGCCCGGATACCGCTCTGTTCTCGGATGCATCTGTTTAAAGCGGCTACCCGGAAACTGTTTGGATCGGAGTCGATCGGTACACCGCGTCGAGAGACCAAATTTTAGACTGGTCGATGAAAGTCTACACAGAAAATATCATGCAAACTGGCAGAACAATATCCAGTGTGTATTTACAGTACATGTAACTAGAAAGATAAACCCCGATGTTCCTGTTTTGGGTAGCACGGTGTAATGTTCCTATATTAATGTTCATGCATACATAAAGCAGTGTAGGATGGAAATAAAAAATCCCTTTGTATAATTTATCTATGCAAAATATTTTTTTTAAATATAGCCTGTCGCCAAGGTCGATGAAAACAGAGGAGTGACGCCGTATTTTTATAGGGCATATCCGATTTGCATATACGGCGTCCGTCAGACTGCAGACAGAAAATCCACACGCGGGTGCTAAATTGCTGACGAAACGCTAGTGCAAAGCTGGTTTGCATTGTTCGTTCATTAGACCTGAAAAACCATGCTGCAAAAACTAGTACTTTTGCATTAGTACTTTGGCAATGCAATTTTCAGTAAGAAGTAATCGTAGTAGAGGACTAGCGGCAGCACATGTACTTGATTAAAAAAAGGAGAGAGAAAGAAAAGATCCTCCCTGGTTCATGCAATCCTACTTCCCACGTGCTTGAGTGCCTCAAAAGGTCGCTTGGTCAGCCAGCGTTGTAGCCGAAAGACTGCTGCTCTTGGGATTTCAATGGAGCACGGATCTGCACATGCGCATGTGTTTGTTGGCCACGACGACCTATCCTCTGGACACAGCGATACGACGTCTCGCCAAGAACCGCTGCTACCTCTTGAGCACTGCGTTGGATTTCCCCGAAGAGGAGAGGATGATGCAGCAAAGTAGCGTAAGTTTTTCCCTCAGTTTTTGAGAACCAAGGTATCAATCCAGTAGGAGGCTACGCGTGAGTCCCTCGTACCTACACAAAAACAATAGCTCAACGCAACCAACGCGCTTAGGGGTTGTCAATCCCTTCATGGTCACTTACGAAAGTGAGATCTGATAGAGATGATAAATAATATTTTTGGTATTTTTGGTATAGAGATGCAAAGTAAAAAGTAAAAGTAAAAGCAAAGCAATAATAAAGTGATGGAGATTGATATGATGACAAAGAGACCCGGGGGCCATAGGTTTCACTAGTGGCTTCTCTCAAGAGCATAAGTATTCTACGGTGGGTGAACAAATTACTGTTGAGCAATTGACAGAATTGAGCATAGTTATGAGAATATCTAGGTATGATCATGTATATAGGCATCACGTCTGAGACCAGTAGACCGACTCCTGCCTGCATCTACTACTATTACTCCACTCATTGACCGCTATACATCATGCATCTAGAGTATTAAGTTAAAAACAGAGTAATGCCTTAAGCAAGATGACATGATGTAGAGGGATAGTTTCATGCAATATGATAAAAACCGCACCTTGTTATCCTCGATGGCAACAATACAATACGTGCCTTGCTGCCCCTTCTGTCACTGGGAAAGGACACCGCAAGATCGAACCCAAAGCTAAGCAATTCTCCGATGGCAAGAACAACCAATCTAGTAGGCCAAACCAAACTGATAATTCGAAGAGACTTGCAAAGATAACCAATCATACATAAAAGAATTCAGAGAAGATTCAAATATTATTCATAGATAGACCTGATCTTAAACCCACAATTCATCGGTCTCAACAAACACACCGCAAAAAGAAGATTACACCGAATAGATCTGCACGAGAGAGGGGGAGAACATTGTATTGAGATCCAAAAAGAGAGAAGAAGCCATCTAGCTACTAACTATGGACACGTAGGTCTGAAGTAAACTACTCACACTTCATCGGAGGGGCTTGGATGATGATGTAGAAACCCTCCGTGATCGATGCCCCTTCCGGCGGAGCTCCCGAACAGGCCCCAAGATGGGATCTCGTGGATACAGAAAGTTGCGGCGATGGAATTAGGTTTTTTGGCTCCATCTCCGATCGTTTGGGGGTACGTAGGTATATATAGGAGGAAGAAGTACGTCGGTGGAGCTTCGAGGGGCCCACAAGGCAGGGGGCGCGCCCTAGGGGGGGGCCCTCCACCCTCGTGACCGCCTCATGGCTTTCTTGGTGGAGGGTCCAAGTCTCCTGGATCTTATCTGATGAGAAAATCATGTTTCCGAAGGTTTCATTCCGTTTGGACTCTATTTGATATTCTGTTTCTCCGAAACACTGAAATAGGCAAAAAACATCAATTCTGGGTTGGGCCTCCGGTTAATAGGTTAGTCCCAAAAATAATATAAAAGTGGAAAATAAAGCCCAATATAGTCCAAAACAGTAGATAATATAGCATGGAGCAATCAAAAATTATAGATACGTTGGAGACGTATCAAGCATCCCCAAGCTTAATTCCTGCTCGTCCTCGAGTAGGTAAATGATAAAAACAGAATTTTTGATGCGGAGTGCTACTTGGCATAATTTTAATGTAATTCTTCTTAATTGTGGTATGAATATTCAGATCCGAAATATTCAAGGCAAAAGTTCATATTGGCATAAAAATGATAATACTTCAAGCATACTAACTAAGCCATTATGTCTTCTCAAAATAACATGGCCAAAGAAAGTTCATCCCTACAAAATCCTATAGTTTAGTCAAGTTTCATTTTCGTCACACAAGAATGCTCTCATCATGCACAACCCCGATGACAAGCCAAGTAACTATTTCATACTTTAGTAATCTCAAACCTATACACTTTCACGCAATATATGAGCGCGAGCCATGGACATAGCACTATGGGTGGAATAGAATATAATGAGGGGGTTTATGCGGAGAAGAAAAAAAGGGAGAAAGTCTCACATCAATGAGGCTAATCAATGGGCTATGGAGATGCCCACCGATTGATGTTAATGCAAGGAGTAGGGATTGCCATGCAACGAATGCACTAGAGCTATAAATGTATGAAAGCTCAACAAAAGAAACTAGTGGGTGTGCATCCAACTTGCTTGCTCACGAAGACCTAGGGCACTTGAGGAGGCCCATTGTTGGAATATACAAGCCAAGTTCTATAATGAAAAATTCCCGCTATTATATGAAAGTGATAACATGAGAGACTCTCTACTATGTAGATCATGGTGCTACTTTGAAGCACAAGTGTGGTAAAAGGATAGTAACATTGTCCCTTCTCTCTTTTTCTCTCATTTCATTTTTTGGGCCTTTTTTTATGGCCTTTCTCTTATTTTGGGCCTTCTCTTTTTTATGGCCTTTCTTTTCTTTTTTTTATTCCTCACTTGGGACAATGCTCTAATAATGATGATCATCACACTTCTATTTATTTACAACTCAATGATTACAACTCGATACTAGAACAAAGATGACTCTATATGAATGCCTCCGACGGTGTACCGGGATATGCAATGAACCAAGAGTGACATGTATGAAAGAATTATGAACGGTGGCTTTTCCACAAATACTATGTCAACTACATGATCATGCTAAGAAATATGACAATGATTAATGTGTCATGATGAACGGAATGATGGAAAGTTGCATGGCAATATATCTCGGAATGGCTATAGAAATGACATAATAGGTAGGTATGGTGGCTGTTCTGAGGAAGATATAAGGAGGTTTATGTGTGAAAGAGCATATCATATCACGGGGTTTGGATGCACCGGCGAAGTTTGCGCCAACTCTCAATGTGAGAAAGGGCAATGCACGGTACCGAAGAGGCTAGCAAGGATGGAAGGGCGAGAGTGCGTATAATCCATGGACTCAACATTAGTCATAAAGAACTCACATACTTATTGCAAAAATCTACAAGTCAACAAAAACCTCGGCACTACGCGCATGCTCCTAGGGGGATAGATTGGTAGGAAAAGACCATCGCTCGTCCCCGACCGCCACTCATAAGGAAGACAATCAAATAACACCTCATGTTTCAAATTTGTTGCATAATGTTTACCATGCGTGCATGCTACGGGACTTGCAAACTTCAACACAAGTATTTCTCAATTTCACAACTACTCAACTAGCATGACTTTGATATTATTACCTCCATATCACAAAACAATCATCAAGCATTAAACTTTTCTTAGTATTCAACACACTCATAAGAAAGTTTTATTATTAATCTTGCATACCAAGCATATTAGGATTTTAAGCAAATTACCATGATAATAAGACTCTCAAAATGATCTAAGTGAAGCATGAGAGATCAATAGTTTCTATAAAACAAATCCACCACCGTGCTCTAAAAGATATAAGTGAAGCACTAGAGCAAAACTATAAAGCTCAAAAGATATAAGTGAAGCACATAGAGTATTCTATCAAATTCCAAATCATGTATGGCTCTCTCAAAAGGTGAGTACAGCAAGGATGATTGTGGTAGACTAACAAGCAAAGACTCAAATCATAAAAGATGCTCCAAAGCAAAACACATATCATGTGGTGCATAAAAATATAGCTCCAAGTAAAGTTACCGATAGAAGTAGACGAAAGAGGGGATGCCTTCCGGGGCATCCCCAAGATTTGGATTTTAGGTGTCCTTATATTATATTGGGGGTGACATGGTAATCCCCAAGCTTAGGATCTTGCCACTCCTTGTTCCACAATCCATCAAATCTTTACCCAAAACTTGAAAACTTCACAACACAAAACTTAAAGTAGAAAATCTCATGAGCTCCGTTAGCGAACGAAAACAAAATACCACTTAAAGGTACTGTAATGAACTCATTATTTATTTATATTGGTGTTAAACCTACTGTATTCCAACTTTTCTATGGATTATAAACTATTTTACTAGCCATAGATTCATCAAAATAAGCAAAAAACACACGAAAGACAGAATCTGTCAAAAACAGAACAGTCTGTAGTAATCTGTAGCTAGCACAAGATATGGAACCCCAAAAATTCTAAAATAAATTGCTGGATGTGATGAATTTATCTATTAATCATATTCAAAAAGAATTAACTAAATATCACTTTCTAAATAAAAATGACAGCACTTCTCGTGAGCGCTAAAGTTTCTATTTTTTACAGCAATATCAACAAGACTTTCCCCAAGTCTTCCCAACGGTTCTACTTGGCACAAACAATAATTAAACACAAATAACACAACCAAAACAGAGTCTAGATAAATTATTTATTACTAAACAGGATCAAAAATCAAGGAATAAAAACAAAATTGGGTTGCCTCCCAACAAGCGCTATCGTTTAACGCCCCTAGCTAGGCATAACAGGCAAGAATAGATCTAGGTATTGCCATCTTTGGTAGGCAATCCATAAGTGGCTCTCATGATAGATTCATATGGTAATTTTATTTTCTTTCTAGGGAAGTGCTCCATGCCATTTTTAATGGAAATTGAAATCTAATATGCCCTTCGTTCATATCAATAATTGCACCAACCGTTTTAAGGAAAGGTCTACCGAGAATAATAGGGCAAGAAGGATTGCAATATATATCAAGAACGATAAAATCTATGGGCACATGATTCCTATTTGCAACAATAAGAACATAATTAATTCTTCCCATAGGTTTATTAATAGTGGAATCCGCAAGATGCAAGTTTAGAGAGCAATCATCAAAATCACGGAAATCTAGCAAATCACACAAAGTTTTGGGAATAGTAGAGACACTAGCACCCAAATCACACAAAGCATAAAACTCATAATCTTTAATTTTAATTTTACTAGTAGGTTCTCACTCATCATAAAGTTTTCTAGGGATAGAAACTTTCAACTCAAGTTTTTCTTCATAAGATTGCATCAAGGCATCAACGTTATGTTCGGTAAAGGCTTTATTTTGACTATAAGCATGAGGAGATTTTAGCAAGGATTGCAACAAGAAAATACAATCAATGAAAGAGCAATTTTCATAATTAAATTCCTTGAAATCCAATATAGTGGGTTTAGCATCATCTAGGGTTTTATTTCTTTTAATCCCACTTTTATCAATTTCACCATCAAGATCTAAATACTCCGAATTTTTAGAACGCCTTCTAGGTAAAGGTGGATAATATTCAGTCCCATCATTATCAAGATTAATATTTCAAAACAAAGATTTAATAGGGGACACATCAATAACTTTTAGATCTTCATCATTATTTTCATAGGAACTAGAAGAACACGCTTTAATAAAGGCATCTTTCATAGCACGCATCCTAGCGGTTCTTCCCTTGCACTCATCAATGGAAATTCTCATGGCTTTGAGAGACTCATTGATATCATGCTTAGGAGGAATAGATCTAAGCTTTAAAGAATCAACATCAAGAGAAATTCTATCAACGTTCCTAGCCAAATCATCAATCTTAAGCTATTTTTCTTCAATCATAGCATTAAAATTATTTTGCGAAGAAATAAATTCTTTAATATTAGATTCAAAATCAGAGGGCATCTTATTATAATTTCCATAAGAATTGTTGTAGGAATTACCATAATTATTAGAGGGATTACTAGGATAAGGCCTAGGATTGAAATTTCCTCTATACGTGTTGTTACCAAAATTGTTCCTACCAACAAAATTCACATCCATAGATTCATTGTTATTCTCAATAAAAGTAGACAAGGGCATATCATTAGGATCAGAAGAAACACTCTTATTAGCAAATAATTTCATAAGTTCATCCATCTTTCCACTCAAAATATTAATTTCTTCTATCGCATGCACCTTTTTATTAGTAGATCTTTCAGTATGCCATTGAGAATAATTAACCATAATATTATCTAGGAGTTTAGTAGCATCTCCTAAAGTGATTTCCATAAAAGTGCCTCCCGCGGCCGAATCTAAAAGATTTCTAGAAGCAAAATTCAATCCGGCATAAAAAATTTGTATAATCATCCACAAATTCAAACCATGAGTAGGGCAATTACGTATCATTAATTTCATTCTCTCCCAAGCTTGTGCAACATGTTCATGATCAAGTTTCTTAAAATTCATAATATCGTTTCTAAGAGAGATGATCTTAGAGGGAGGAAAATATTTAGAGATAAAAGCATCTTTGCACTTGTTCCATGAATCAATACTATTTGTAGGCAAAGATGAAAACCAAGCTTTAGCATGATCTCTAAGCAAAAAAGGAAATAGCTTCAATTTAACAATATCATTATCGACATCTTTCTTCTTTTGCATGTCACACAAATCAACGAAGCTATTAAGATGGGTAGCGGCATCTTCACTAGGAAGGTCAGAGAACGGATCTTTTATGACAAGATTCAGCAAAGCAGCATTAATTTCACAAGATTCAGCATCAGTAAGAGGAGCAATCAGAGTGCTAAGGAAATCATTATTGTTGGTATTGGTGAAGTCACACAATTTAGTATTATCTTGAGCCATCGCGACAAACAAGCAATCCAACACATGAGCAAACAAAAAGCAAACGAGCAAACGAGGCAAATAGAGAAAGAGAGGGAGGATAGAGAGAGAGGGGGCGAATAAAACAGCAAGGGTGAAGTGGGGGAGAGGAAAACGAGAGGCAAATGGCAAATAATGTAATGCAGGAGGTAGGGATTGTGATGGGTACTTGGTATGTTGACTTTTGCGCAGACTCCCCGGCAACGGCGCCAGAAATGGCTCCTTGTCGGGAGTCAAATCTTGACTTGCGCGAACCTCCCTGGCAACGGCGCTAGAAATGGCTCGTTGGCGGGAGATAAAATTTTCACTTGACTTCGCGTGAGCCTCCGCGCAACGGCGCCAGAAATTCTTCTTGCTACCTCTTGAGCACTGCGTTTGATTTCCCCGAAGAGGAGAGGATGATGCAGCAAAGTAGCGTAAGTATTTCCCTCAGTTTTTGAGAACCAAGGTATCAATCCAGTAGGAGGCTACGCGCGAGTCCCTCATACCTAGACAAAAACAATAGCTCAACGCAACCAACGCGCTTAGGGGTTGTCAATCCCTTCACGGTCACTTACGAAAGTGAGATCTGTTAGATGATAAATAATATTTTTGGTATTTTTGGTATAGAGATGCAAGGTAAAAGTAAAAGTAAAAGCAAAGCAATAATAAAGTGATGGAGAATGATATGATGAGAAAGAGACCCGGGGGCCATAGGTTTCACTAGTGGCTTCTCTCAAGAGCATAAGTATGCTATGGTGGGTGAACAAATTACTGTTGAGCAATTGACAGAATTGAGCTTAGTTATGAGAATATCTAGGTATGATCATGTATATTGGCATCACGTCCGAGACAAGTAGACCGACTCCTGCCTGCATCTACTACTATTACTCCACTCATCGACCGCTATCCAGCATGCATCTAAAGTATTAAGTTAAAAACAGAGTAACGCCTTAATCAAGATGACATGATGTAGAGGGATAGTTTTATGCAATATGATAAAAAAACCATCTTGTTATCCTCGAGAACAACCAATCTAGTAGGCCAAACCAAACTAATAATTCGAAGAGACTTGTAAAGATAACCAATCATACATAAAAGAATTCAGAGAAGATTCAAATATTATTCATAGATAGACTTGATCATAAACCCACAATTCATCAGTCTCAACAAACACACCGCAAAAAGAAGATTACATCGAATAGATCTCCATGAGAGAGGGGGAGAACATTGTATTGAGATCCAAAAAGAGAGAAGAAACCATCTAGCTACTAACTATGGACCCGTAGGTCTGAAGTAAACTACTCACACTTCATCGGAGGGGCTTGGATGATGATGTAGAAGCCCTCCGTGATCGATGCCCCTTCCGGCGGAGCTCCGGAACAGGCCCCAAGATGGGATCTCATGGATACAGAAAGTTGCGGCGGTGGAATTAGGTTTTCTGGCTCCGTCTCCGATCGTTTGGGTGTACGTAGGTATATATAGGAGGAAGAAGTACGTCGGTGGACTTTCGAGGGGCCCACGAGGTAGGGGACGCGCCCTAGGGGGGCGCCCTCCACCCTCGTGACCGCCTCGTGGATTTCTTGACGGAGGGTCCAAGTCTCCTGGATCTTATCTGATGAGAAAATCACGTTTCTGAAGGTTTCATTCCGTTTGGACTCCGTTTGATATTCTGTTTCTCCAAAACACTGAAATAGGCAAAAAAACAGCAATTCTGGGCTGGGCCTCCAGTTAATAGGTTAGTCCCAAAAATAATATAAATGTGAAAAATAAAGCCCAATATAGTCCAAAACAGTAGATAATATAGCATGGAGCAATCAAAAATTATAGATACGTTGGAGACGTATCAACCGCCGCCCGGAGAGTTCTGACCTAATTTTAGTTCTGCAAACAAAGTTGCCAACCAATAGCAATGTTTTGCAAAAATATAATTTATGTAGAACATATCTAACTAAAAAAATATCACCTGATAATCCTATCGACCCGTGACGATCACCTAGCAGGCTCTCAATGAAAGCACCAATGTCGGTTCTATATCTGGCGTATCTCGTGGTAGGGGTCATAAGCTAGGTGTCCTGGAACGATGGTAACATGGACACAGGGTTTTACCCAGGTTCGGGCTCTCTTGAAGAGATAACACCCTACATCCCGCTTTTGATTGTATTGATATGAGTGTAGTACAAAGTACATGTATCTACCACGAGATTGTAGTAATGAATATGAGATTGTCTATTGACTAGCCTGGCCTTGGTTTATATATGCACTGTGGGCCTAGGGTTTAGAGGAGTCCTTGTCTTGTGCGCCAACTCTTTGTTGAATCTTCCTGGTATTCAGCATGGGCTGCCCGAAGTGGCCCATTAGTGAATCATCATGGGGTCCTCGCCCTGATCTAGCTGGTCATGAGACGACGTGGTGAGTACCCCCTAGTCCACGACACCATCACCATGGTTGATCCTTCGTACGAAAACTAATGAAACCTCACCACAAGTTTCATCTTGCATGGGAGTGGAATGAAATAGATAAAGACCACATCCAATACACTACAATGGATAGCAAGTGTGTGGTTCAAGCAAAGAAGTATCGGCCAAAAGGAAGAGGGACAAGGACAAAGTTGAGGACATGGATGAGGAGTCCGAGTAAGATGTCAGTGTCGTTGCTCATGGTGGTTCTAATGCAGTGTCTACCGAATTAGTTGCTTAGCTTAATTTCAGGGTGGTTAGTTTTATTTTGAGGGTGTGGTGTGCTGAGCCCCCAGTAGAACTATGTTATGTTCTTTCTCGTTACTTTAACTCTTCAGTATGTACATGCTAGTATTTCTTACAGTTCATCTTGTAGTTGGTAGTAGTACCACTCGTTTCTTCACATTATATACGTACTATATATGATATGGCTAACATCATATAGCCAGCAGTTGGCTATACTATTAACCACGCTCTAAGCATGCCACATATGCAAAACACTTAAATTAGATAAGTAATTTTAAAAAAGACTTAAACGAGAGAAGTTTACCTAAAGCATGAAGCAGTTTAGTTGTCAAAGAATTAAATAGGTATGCTAATTTCTTTAATAGACTTTAGCACCCCATCTAAGCACGTACTAGCTTTTTTAATAGTACTATGCATAATTTGGCAATGAGCGCTCTGTATGTGTACCACCTTTTTTCTTTAATTTCATCTTGTTAGTTTTGCTCCATGGCGCAATCCATCAATACCACTACTGTACAAAGGTATATTTAAAAGGCTAGAGGGCAGGATAGTCTCGCCTGGTCGGTTTGATGAGGGTGAGAGCCTTTGTGATTTGACAGCTCATTACTGCTAGAAGTTGGGGCCTTGTGATTTGACTACTCGTATAATTGTTACTAACGACCCGAGGAGGAGCAAAGAACCGTGTGGTATGCTCTAGTTTTCCACTGGAGTAATAGTACGGCGGAGGGGCATGAAACATGGCAACCCACTGCAATATGGTGATAAAAATGATCTAATTTTCTAGTCATTGATCCCATGGCGCCGTTCATCATTAGCATTGTTCTATTCGCGCCTCACAGAGAACGTGACACATGCGGCGAAACACCCGAAGCAAAAAGAAGAAACACATGAGCAAAAGAAGAAGGATGATTACCCCCCCCCCCAAAGAAGGAAGACCTAGACACAAGTCTGGGGTGCTGCTCTCTACTTCATGAAGGGTGGCTGGGCATGGAAGTCTAACCGTTTCTTCACCGCCTCCGCAACCTTCATCTCCTCGCACCTCTCCTCCGCCATGTTCTTCATTAATTCCATGACGCGGGATTTTTCGAGGCGAGCGTTTATGATACCTTCCATGGTCGCATTACGTTGCTTGACAGCAGTCGGGTGCTTGATACGGAGCTTCGCCAACTCCTTCTATTCCATGATGAGGGTGTTCAGCATCCTCACCGAGAAACTCCTCTTCTCATTGATACGTCTGCAATGTATCTATAATTTTTTATTGTTCCATGCTATTACATTATCTGTTTTAGATGTTTTATATGCATTAATATGCTATTTTATATTATTTTTGGGACTAACCTATTAACCTAGAGCCCAGTGCCAGTTTCTGTTTTTTCCTTGTTTTCTACTTTTACAGAAAAGGAATATCAAATGAAATCCAACCATAATAAAAACTTATGGTGATTTTTCTTAGACCAGAAGAAACCCACGAGACTTGGAGAGGAGGACAAAAGACCTACAAGTCGGCCACAAGCCGTGGGGGCACGCCCAGGGGGCCTGTGATGTAGGGTAGAACCTAAGATGCCCGATCTCTCATGATTGGAGTGGATCCCATGAAGAACACGATGGAGAAAGCATGAGGGAAACACATGAGGAATCAGTCAAACCAACAAGATTCGATTACACATGTGCTAGATCCTTGAAACACAAAGAGATACACGATCTACAATCAACAAGGGACGATACAAGTAGCAAGTTCTTCTCCGTGGGGAGGTCTTGAGGGGTCTTCCTAGAGGGGTCTTGAATCCACTTGGGGGATCTTCTCCATAGAGGTCGTGAACTCCGATGGAGAAGGGATCAAGTGCAGAGCAAAGCTCTATCTCAAATGAGCTAGTACTTTCCTAACCCTAATACGGATCTAGGGGACAAGTATTTATAGTCAAAGGGATAAGTTGGGGATACATGGGGCGAAACCCCTTTCACTGCACACAGGCAAGGTGGTAGTACGGTCATGGGGGTGGTTGTACCGCATAGAGCTCTTGTACTGGTTCCTGGAGGTGTTTCCAGAGGTGCTTAGTGGTTGTACCGGTGTTTGGAGCAATTATACCAGTCTGATGGATGTTACGGGAATAAATCGGTGTTGTACTGGCCTTGCACCGCTCGATCAGAGAATCTGGACCGGTAGTTGTGCGGCAGTCGAGCGGTTGTACCGCCATGGCGGTAGTTGGGCGGTTGTACCGGGATTTTTGGACTGGGAAGATTCTCTTCATGCTCTTGATGTCCATCTTGCACCATATCTTCTCCTTGGCTACTTCCTTGGTACCTAAGCACACAAAGCATCTCCGTTTGAGTTAGTATCCATGTATCAAGTGGGTAAAAGGCGAGTTCAACAAGGAGAGAGTTAGCCTCGTTCTCCATAGCCCTTGCACGAGCTCGTGTCATCGGCCCATGTGGTGTCTTGGGAGACGAAGGTAGGTCCATGGGGATGGTCGTAGGATGCTCCGCATCCCCCTGGCTTGTGGGCCCCTCGTAGACCCTCGAGCCCTAATCTTTGCACTATAAATCCTTAAATGTTCCCCATATACCAGGGGGCACACCAAAAATAATTTGTCTCCGTTGCAAGCTTATGTTCCCGTGAGATCCCATCTTGGGGCCTTTTCCAACACTCCACCGAAGGGGAATTCGATCATGGAGGGCCTCTACATCAACCTTGCTGCCCTTCCAATGATGTGTGAGTAGTTTACCATGGACCTAAGGGTCCATAGCTAGTAGGTAGATGGCTTCTTCTCTCTCTTTGATCTTCAATACAATGTTCTCCTCGATGTTCTTGGAGATCTATTCAATGTAATCTTGTTTTGTGGTGCGTTTGTTGAGATCCGATGAATTGTGGATATATTATCAGATTATCTATGAATATTATTTTAGTCTTTTCTGAACTCTCTTATGCATGATTGAGATAGTTTAGTAATTCTCTTCGATCTATCTATTTGTTTTGGCCAACTAGATTGGTTTTTCGTGGAATGGGAGAAGTGCTTTGTGATTGGTTCAATATTGTGGTGCCCTCTCCCAATTACAGAAGGGGCAGTGAGGCACATATTGTATTGTTGCCATTCAGGATAAAAAGATGGGGTTTATATCATATTGCTTGAGTTTATCCCTCTACATCATGTCATCTTGCTTAAGGCATTACTCTGTTCTTATGCACTTAATAATCTAGATGCAGGCAGGAGTCAGTCGATGTGTGTAGTAATAGTTGTAGATGCAGAATCATTTAAGGTAGGTCCATGGGGATGGTCGTAGGATGCTTTGCATCATGTCCCCCCCTAGGAAAGATCCGACCTCGGATCGAAAACCTCATCACCATGGTAGGGAGAGAGATCTTTGACATTGAAGATGTCGCTCACAGAGTACTTGTCGCGTGGGATGTCGATCTTGTAGGCGTTGTTGTTGTAGCATTCAAGCACCTTGAAGGGTCCATAAGCTCGAGGTAGAAGCTTGGACATGCGTTCATTGGGGAAGCGGTCCTTGCGAATGTGTAGCCATAGAAGATCTCCAATGTTTATTGTCATGGGTTGCTTGTTGATGTTGATCTTGGTCGCAAGTCGTTGTACTTGGCTCTTGATGGTGTGCCTTGTATCTTCATATGGATCTTCCTGTGGTAGCTCACTCGCGCACTCGCGTCCATGTTGGTGCGCTCTTGTAGTGGTAGTGGTAAAATGTCCAATGGGGACAACGGGTTGAAGTGGTAGACGATCTCGAAGGGAGACTTGCCGGTAGTAGAGTGTCTTGCGCGGTTGTAGGCATACTTAGTGATGGGTAAACACTCCTCCACTCCTTGATGTTCTTCTTGATCAATAGGCATAGTAGAGTGGACAGTGTCTGGTTCGTGACCTTCGTTTGGCCATCGGTTTGTGGGTGGTATGCCGAAGAGAACAAGAGCTTGATTCCGAGCTTGGCGCATAAGGTCTTCCAAAATTAGCTCAAAAACTTGACGTCGTGGTCTGAGACAATAGTCTTTGGCACTCCATGTAGGCGCAAGATTTCCCTACAAAAAGATTTGCAACCTGTGAAGCATCGTCTATCTTGTTGCATGGTATAAAATGTGCCATCTTAGAGAATCGGTCCACAACGACAAACACAGAATCTTTGCCATTTCAAGTTCGAGGCAAACCAAGCACAAAGTCCATACTAATATCTTCCCATGGGTGATATGGAATCGGAAGTGCCACATATATACCATGGGATTAAACTTTAGACATAGCTTTGCGACACATGGAGCATCGGTTGATGAAGCATGAGATGTCGTGGAACGTCTTGGGCCAAAAGTAGTCTTGGAGAGCGTTGCAAATGACTTATCATGCCCAAAGTGTCCCATTAGTCATCCTCTGTGAGCCTCTTTCAAAAGTAACAAATGAAGAGAAGACTCGAGGATACAAAGTTTGTTAGCTCTCATAAGATAATCATCTTTGATGTAACAACGTTCCCAAGATGTTTGCGTCAAACATTTAGCATATGGAATAGCAAAAGTAGGATCATGCGCATACAAGTCTTTTATGTCCTCAAAGCCAATGACATTCAATTCAAGTTGGGTAAGAAGCATGCATCTACGGGAAAGCACATCCGCCACAACATTCTCATTGCCTTTGACGTACTTGATGACATAAGCAAATGACTCAATGAATTCACTCCACTTAGCATGACACTTGTTTAACTTAGTTTGAACCTTAAGGTACTTAAGTGTTTCATGATCCATGTGAAGAATGAACTCATGAGGACGGAGATAATGCTCCCAAACATGCAAGACTCTCACTAAAGCATATAGCTCTTTGTCATAGATTGGATAATTGAGTTGCGCTCCAAAAAGTTTTTCACTAATTAAGCTATAGGGCGCTTCTCTTGCATTAACATACCTCCTAGGCCATAACCGCTAGCATCACAATGTATCTCAAAATGTTCATCAAAGTTGGGTAAAGCAAGTAAAGGAACATGTGAAGCAAATTATTAAGCTCATTGAATGCGGTATCTTGGGATGGTCCCCAAACAAATGGTGCATTTCTCTTACTTAAGGCGTGTAAAGGTAAAGCAATGATGCTAAAATCCTTCACAAAGCGACGATAAAATCCGGCTAAGCCAAGAAAACTATGCACTTGTTGCAAGTTTGTTGGTTGGGGCCAAGTCTTAATAACTTCAATCTTAGATTCATCTACATGAACACCCTTAGAAGACACAGCGAAACCCAATAAAACAAGCTTATCAACACCAAAAAGGCATTTGTCCGTATTAGCAAAGGCGCTCTTTCCTAAGGATTTGCAACACGGTTCTAAGATGTGTGACTTGATCTTTTACGGATTTGCTAAAGACAAGGATATCGTCAAAGTAGGCCACAACAAATACGCCAATGTATGGGCGAAGAACAAAATGCATGACTTGCATGAAAGTACCGGGTGCTTCGGATAAGCCCATTGGCATGACCAACAATTCATACAAGCCAAACTTGGTTTTAAAAGCGGTTTTCAATTCATCACATTGTTGGATGCATATGTGATAGTAGCCACTTTTAAGGTCAATCTAAGAGAAAATTGCAGCTCCGCTAAGCTCATCTAGCATACCATCTAGGCGTGGAATGGGGTAATGATAACACACAGTGATGGCATTGATAGGACGACAATCGGATCACATGCGATATGTACCATCTTTCTTGGGAACAAGGATTACCGGGACGGCACAAGGGCTCAATCTTTCTCATGCATGGCCGTTGTCGATGAGTTGTTGTACTTGCCATTGGATCTCCTTGGTTTCCTCGTGGTCGATGCGGTAGGGAGCCTTGTTAGGAAGAGGTGCTTCGGGGATGAGGTCGCTGCGGTGTTTGATGCCTCGAAGTGGAGGTAGACACGGAGGTAGCTTGTTGGGGAATAAATCTTGGAATTCCTGCAATAGAGAAGACAACACTAAAGGTAGATTGTGAGAGGTGTTAGTTTTTGGTGCCTCGTCCTTGCACAATAGCACATAGTGCATAACACTTGATGGGTTCTCACACATTTCTCTCATCTCACTTTGAGTGGCAAATAGTACTAAGTTTTTCTTGTCGCTAATCGTGGAGGCACTCAATTTGGGCTTGTGGCGCTCACTTTCTTTTTGGTGGTTAACTCTCTCACTATTCTCTCCATGATGGGTGTAACACCACGGATGTAACTTTCCATATTTGTAACTCCCTCTCTTGCCATTTTCGGCTATGTGATATGATATTTCCCTCCGTGGTTGGGTTTTTTATTTTGTTTTGCATTTCGCTCATGTCATGCATTTCATATCATGTCATCATGTGCATCTCATTTGCATTCGTGTTCGTCTCATGCATCTGGTCATTTTCCCCGTTGTCTGTTTCGCAATCCGACACTCCCACATGCACCCGTTGCACCCCTCTAATCTTGTTTCATGAGCGGGAGAAAAACATTCTCAGTATGGGTCGAGATTTGTCGAGTGGCCGTGGTACATAAGTGGTAGGCTGCCTGTCAAATTCCGTTCCATTTGGAGGTCGTTTGATGCCCCAACGGTTAACCGGGTAACCGCAAAAACCCTCTTGTGTTGCACCCCAACACCCCGCCAAAACAGCCCAATAGCCCATCTAAACCCCCTCCATGCTCTCTGTCGTTGGATTATGATCGTGTGGGCGAAAATCACACCTCATATGGACTCTCCTAACTTCCCCTACCTATATATATATATGTGCCTCCCCCCGAATTTCTCACAGAAGAAACCCTAGCCCCGTTCCCCTCGCGCCGCCAGACAAAAATCCCACCAACAGACGTGCCCGCCGCCGCATCCCAGCCACTCCGAGCGCGCCACGTGGCACCCCGGATCCATCGCCGCCGCTGGCCCGTGGGGCCCGCAGCCGAACCACGCGGCTCGCGCACCGCAGCCGCCGCCCGAGCGCTCACCTGCGCCTCCCGCGTCCTTCCCCACCCGCTGCCGCCGTCAGCGCCACCCTTCACGCTGCCGCTCGAGTTCCTCCGCCACCACGCCGCCTCGTCGCCGCCCGCTGCAACCTCGACGGCCGCCGTTGCACGCCTCGATGCCGCCGCCTCCAGCGCCCGTTTCCGCCGCCGCCACCGCCGGGCGTCACCACCGCCGCCGGCCCCCTCCCTCCGCCGAGCCCCCGCGCCTCTCCGGTGACCGCTTCAACTCCGACGCAACTCCGGCGAAGATCCGGCCCTACATCGGTTCGCGTGCCACCGAAACCCTAGATCTGGGAGAGGTCGATTTTCCTCCAAGTCCTCAAGCTTCTAACATTTTTATGCCATATTCATCATGTCTTAACTCCATGCTCGTAGATCCAATTCATGCATATGATATGTCAAAATGCTCGTCTCATGATACTCTTCGTGTTAGTGTAATATGCATGCATGTTACTGTCCATTTCGAGGCCAGTATCTCCATTGCAAAAGTGCTATATGATGTTGTCTGCCAGAAGTGAACAGAACTTGATGATTTGTCATTTTTGTTGCATTTTCTGTGTGCATCCTATCAGCATGATGTCTACATGTTTTTTGATCTCCGTCATGCCATATTTACATGGGCACAAGTCTTGTATTTTTGTGAGCCATGTGGTGACTAGCACAATCATGCAAAGTAGGCTTCATAATGTTGCTGTTTTCAAACACAATCATTTTGCTGTCCTTTTCCTGTTACATTTGGATGCCATGTAAACTTGTTGCTGCCACAAGATCCATGCACATCTTGAGATAGTTCAATAAGCATGTTTTGTATATGTGGTATTGCTCTATCCATTCATGGCTCTGGTTGCAATTATGGAGTACTCTAGCATGTATTTTCCTTGCTCTACTTTTGCTAAATATTGTTCCTAGTAGATTGTTAACATGATATTCAATATTGCCATGTGTTTTGCTAGTGATGCATGTACCCTATGAACTTTCTCTTCCCATGCTTAGCTTCTTGAGCATGTCTACTTACTGTTGGTTACCTTGCTATGCCATGAAATGCTTTGTGGTGGGTGACATGAGCTTGTAAACTTTCTATCAAGAATCAGTTCCTGCCATGTAATGTCTTCTAAGTCTAAAACTGTTCATATAACTTGCCATGCTTGCATGGGTGCCACATCATTTTCCATGCTCTTTGGTTATAGTCCAGTAAGGGATTTTTGTTTTATCTGTTTAGTACAAGAATGACATGCCTTTTTTGCCATGATATGTTCTTGTAGCATGTTGTTTGGTAGCTCTAAACATTGCTATGCTATTTTGAGCTGATTTTTGTTCGGAAGCTAATATCATTTGCATTTTTTGCCATGCTATTTTGAGCTTGTTCTTATGTGAACTAGCAGGAGCTTAGTGTTCATGATTTGTAGAGCTTCATGTGTACTTTATGATGATGTGCTTTTTTGCTATGTTGGTGTGATGTACCATCATTTATTGTTGCATTCCAAGTACTATCATGCTGTTAATCGCAGATATGCGTCATTCTTGTTTTGCTTGTCATTTGCAAACCATGCATCCGTTTCCGGTGATCCTTATATCGATTTCGACCAAAATCACCTCATCTTTCTAGTGGCATACTAGTTTTGTCAAGTTGGTGCCTTGATCATCTTTTCCCTTTCGGAGTACCCATATGCATTGCACATCATACCTTGCATATCATGTCATGTATTGCATCATTTTGCTTGTGCATTGCATCGTGTTTGATTCTTGTTTCTTTGCTTGTGTTCTTGGTTTGGGTAGAGCCGGGAGACGAGTACATGAACGAGGAACCTGTTGAGTATGCTAACAAGGGGCAAGCTTTCGACTACTCAGAGAACTTTGCAGGTAAGATGACCATACCCTCGATATCATTTCTATCTTTGCTTGCTAGTTGTTCATTCTATCGCTATGTCGCACTACCACCACATGTTATATCATGCCTCCCATATTGACATGTCAATCCTCTAACCCACCTTCCTAGCAAACCGTTGTTTGGCTATGTTACCGCTTTTGCTCAGCCCCTCTTATAGCATTGTTAGATGCACGTGAAGTTGAAGTTGGTTCCATGTTGGAACATGGTTATGTTGGGATATCACTTTATCTCTTATTTAATTAATGCATCTATGTACTTGGTAAAGGGTGGAACGCTCAGCCTTTTGCCTTGTGTTTTGTTCCACTCTTGCCGCCTTAGTTTCCATCATACCGGTGTTATGTTCCTTGATTTTGCGTTCCTTACGGGGTTGGGGTTATGGGACCCCTTGACAGTTCGCCTTGAATAAAACTCATCCAGCAAGGCCCAACCTTGGTTTTACATTTTCCAACCTAAGCCTTTTCCCTTGGGTTCTGCAGAACCAAGGGTCATCTTTATTTTAACCCTCGGGCCAATGCTCCTCTGAGTGTTGGTCCAACCTGGGCGATGTCCGCCGCCCCCTGGGCAACCAGGGTCTATGCCAACCCGACGTCTTGCCCATCCATTATGCCCTGAGAATGAGATTTGTCAACACATTCGGGCGGCTTTGCGGGTTTTGTTTTACCTTTGTCGAAATGTCTTGTAACTAGGATTCCGAGACTGATCGGGTCTTTCTGGGAGAAGGAATATTCTTCGTTGATTGTGAGAGCTTGTAATGGGCTAAGTTGGGATACCCCTGCAGGGTATAAGCTTTCGATAGCCGTCTCGCGGTAATGTGGCAGATGGGAATTTGTTTATAGCCTGTTGTAGAGAACTTGACACTTGACTTAATTAAAATGAATCAACCGCGTGTGTAGCCATGATGGTCTCTTTCCGGTGGAGTCCGGGAAGTGAACACGGTTTGGGTTATGTTTGAACGTAAGTAGTTTTTAGGATCACTTCTTGATCACTTGTAGCTTCACGCCCGATGCGTAGTTTCTCATCTTACTCTTATTTGTGTATGTTAGCCACCATATTTGCTTAGCGCTTGTTGCAGCTCCACCTCCTTACATTATCCTACCCATAAGCTTAAATAGTCATGATCTCGCGGGTGTGAGATTGCTGACTCCTCGTGACTCACAGATACTTCAAAAACAGTTGGAGGTGCTGATGATACCAGTGCAGGCGATGCTACAGAACTTAAGTGGGAGTTCAACGAGGACCTTGGTCATTACTATGTTTCGTTTCCTGATGCTCAGTAGTGGAGCCCAGTCGGGATGATCGGGGATCTAGCATTTGGGGTTTATCTTCCTTTTATTCGGATTTGACCGTAGTCAGTCTATGAGTGTATTTTGGATGATGTATGAATTATTTATGTATTGTGTGATGTGGCGAGTGTAAGCCAACTCTATTTATCCCTGTCTTGTTCATTACATGGGATATTTGTGAAGATGACCCTTCTTGCGACAAAACCACTATGCGGTTATGCCTCTAAGCCATGCCTCGACATGTGAGAGCTATAGCTGCATCGTGGGCATTACAAGTTGGTAATCAGAGCCATCCCCGACTTAGGAGCCCCCTGCTTGATCGAATCACTGACGTTGTTGAGTCTAGAACAAAAATGTTTTTGAGTCATAGGATTATATATATTTGAGAGTAGGATTCTTTTACTCCTCAGTCCCTTCGTCGCTCTAGTGAGGCCTCCTAACGTAGATGTTTTGACTTTCCTCTCCTCAAATTTCACGCATTTTTTTTAGGATCACGCGGGTATCTTGGAATCGTTCCGATATTCTTGTGATGAGAACAATGTTCTTGGTGCCTCCTGACATTTAGGGGTTGTGGCAGTGTCTCGGGGAGTTGAGCTCCGAGGTGTTGTCGTCACAATTTTATCGTTGTAGTTCTGTAATACCTGAGTTCACCGACATCGAAAATCTCTTTTATGTAGTTGTTGGTGAGATAACCTCGACACCACCTAGTACTGGTGCGGGAGTTCGGGAGTATTGCCATAACTCATATAATGGATGCTTTTTGAAGGTTGAGGTACACGATTTCCGAAGGTTTCTTGGTTATGTGTTGACTGATGGATACAGTTGGAGCATAGGGCTTGTTAGTTTTGTGATATATATTGTGCCTCACTGTATCCCCAACACCAGATTGCATAACCAGAAAGTTTCAAGAGTTTATAGGTGGGAATTCAAGTAGCTCTAGTATTTGTTCCCGCAAATATTTGGTTTGTGATTGGGTAATCCTTACCACTTATTTGTTCCAGTCATACCTTGTTGTTTCTTTCATCTACCTTTATCTAAGTGGCTAATCAACTTAATGGACGTGTGATGTTAACTTTGGAATTCATTCGTTCATCCTTGTTCGAATTTTTATTGTGAAGACTATATGTTGCAATTTCTATCCATTGATTCAGCTTGTCTATCTATCTATCTATCTATCTATCTATCTATCAAGGTTCTAACGGATGTCACCCTCTTCAGGATGGCTCCTCCAACGCGTCTGAATCCGGAACGCAATGATGGTTGTTAGGCAAACCCACCACCTCCACCTCTGCCTCCAGAGGCATGGCAAGCTGTCATGGCAGCCACCAACGCCAATTCCCAGATGCTTTTGCAACTCTTGCAAGAGCGCAACCAAGGTCAAGGAAACCAAGGGAATCAAGCCAAATGGAATTTCAACAATCAGCCTTCGTACGCTACCCTCAATTAGTTCCTTGCAAATTAGCCGAAGTCTTTCAGCTACTGTGCTGAGGCCACAGACGCCGATGATTGGCTCATGGACATCAACAAGCATTTTGAATGTAGCAATGTCAGGCCTGAGGACTTTGTCAAGTTTGCTTTGTTTCAACTCAAGGACCAAGCTGCTAATTGGTATCAATAATACAAAGATTCCAGAGGAGGTCGTGTGATTACCTGGGATGATTTCTACCGAGACTTCAAAGCTCATCATATTCCAATAAGTTTTGCTGAGAGAAAGCGTGAGGAGTTCCGCAATCTCATGCAAGGAAGCATGTTCGTGTACCAATACAACATCCAGTTTCAGAAACTTTCTCGCTTCGCAAGGCAGGATGTTACTGATGAAAAGAGCATGATCTATTACTTCAGGGGTGGCCTCAAAGAAGATCTAAAGTTAGCTCTCGTTCTGTGGAGTCTACTAAGTTTGATCAATTCTATAACATGGCGCTCAAGCAAGAAGGTGATCAGCTCAAGTGTGAGGCTACTAAGAAGAGAATCAGGGATGCAGTTCAGTCTTCTTCTTCCTCACAAGTGGCAGCTAAGCAACAGAAGTTCTAGCTTCCTCCTCCTCCGTTTCGTCAGCCCTACTAGCAGAAGAACAAAGGTGGACATGGATCTTCCGACCCACCCAACCCAGGCTATCAGAACAAGTCTCAGACTCCAGCTCCAAGGTCTAGTGCTCCTTATCATCGTCCGCTCTATGAGGTGACTTGCAACAAGTGTTCAGCAGAAAGGTCACTATGCAAACATGTTATTCAACCGAAGGCGCCTCCCGCCTCCTCATCCTGTGAGATCTTCAAGCAAAGCAGTGGTCAAGCATAATCCCAAGTCTGCAAGGGTGAACATGATGAATGCGGCTCAAGGAGAGGATTCTTCAGCAGTGATCATGGGTAATCTTCCAGTTAATGATATTCCTGCAAAAGTTCTATTTGATACTGGTGCATCTATTTCATTCATATCAAGACCTTTTACATCCATGCACAATTTGCATATTGTCGATCTTCCTAAGCCGATAGCGGTTTCCTCTCCGGGTTTGTTCATGAACACCAAAATGATGGCTCCGGATGTTTCCATCAAAATGGGCAACTATAAATTTTTGTCTTCTCCAATGGTTCTTGGCGACTCTGATATTGATCTAATTCTTGGCATGGACTGGCTTTCTAAGCACAAGGCTCAACTTGATTGTGTTGCTAGGGAGATTCAATTGACACACTCTTCTGATGATGTGATCATCTATGCCGCTCGGGATGAAACCATTCGACTGTTTTCTCTCCATGAGAATGGCGAGTTAGATGCAATTTCTCAGATTCCAGTCGTTTGTGAGTACCAAGATGTCTTTCTAGAAGAGCTTCCGAGAATGGCTCCTCACCGGCCAGTTGAATTCGTTATCGATCTTGAGCCTGGCAGTGAACCCGTTTGCAAGCGTCCATACAAGCTTGGACCAAAGGAGTTGAAGGAATTGAAGAAACAACTCGATGAACAAGAGTGTCTGGGTTTGATCAGACCGAGTTCATCCCCGTGGGGTTGTGGTGTTCTTTTTGTCCAAAAGAAGGATGGCACGGACCGACTTTGTGTCGACGACCGTCCATTGAACAAGAAGACAATAAAGAACAAGTATCCTCTTCCCAACATCAATAAGCTATTCGAGCAACTTAAAGGTGCTAAAGTATTCTCCAAGCTTGACCTCCGTATGGGTTATCATCAAATTCACATTTGTCAACAAGATATTCCCAAGACAACATTCAGAACAAGCTTTGGTTCTTATGAATATAGCGTCATGTCTTTCGGCCTTGTCAATGCTCCTCCAACATTCTCTCGCATGATGAACTTCATCTTCAACCCCTACACAAATGAATTCGTCCTGGTGTATCTCGATGATATTTTTGTCTTCTCCAAGAATAAGAAGGATCATGCCAAGCATTTTTGCGATTGGTGCTCGACAAGCTTAGAGAGTATCAATTCTATGCGAAGTTTTCCAAATGTGAGTTTTGGCTTGATGAATTTCTTTACATTGGTCATATCATCTCCGCCAAGGGCATTGCTGTTAATCCGGAGAAGGTTTCTGCAATTGTGAACTAGGAACCTCCTCAGAATGTCAAGTAGCTCCGCAGTTTTCTTGGACTTGCAAGCTATTGTCAAAGATTCGTTGAGAATTTCTCTAAGATTGCAAATCCTCTTTCCAACCTCCTCCAGAAGCATGTCAAGTATGTCTGGACTCCTGAGTGTGACGTTGCTTTGAACACCCTCAAAGAGAAGCTAGTCTCAGCTCATGTCTTAACTCCTCCTGACGAATCCTAGTCATTCGAAGTTTTCTATGATGCCTCATTGCAAGGTCTCGGCACTGTGTTAATGCAAGAGAAGAAAGTTGTGGCTTATACCTCTTGTCAATTGAAGCCCAACAAAAGGAACTACCCCACTCACGAGAGCTGGCGGCAGTTGTCCATGTATTAATAACATGGAGACATCTCTTGTTGGGAAGGCAAGTGGACATTTTCACAGATGACAAGAGCCTCAAGTATATCTTCACTCAACCCAACCTCAACCTCAGGCAAAATCGTTGGGTCGAAATGATTCAAGAGTATAATCCAAGTATTGAATATACCCCAGGCAAGGCCAATGTGATTGCAGATGCTTTGAGCAGAAAGGCTCATTGCAACAGCTTAATCCTCAAGCCATTCCAACCAGATCTTTGTGAAGCTTTCCGCAAATTGAACCTCCAAGTTGTTCCTCAAGGTTTTCGTGCCAACCTTCAAGTCACTCTGACTTTGGAAGACCAAATTCATGAGGCACAACTCCTTGATACCATGGTGAAGAAGGTGAAACATGGTATTGCCAACAGCCAACCCAAATACATGTGCTGTCGCATTGATGACAAAGACACTTTATTCTTTGAGGACCGGATTGTGGTTCCTAAAGGTGATCTAAGGAAGGTCATAATGAATGAAGCGCACAATTCTCTTTTATCAATTCATCCTGGTAGTTCGAAGGTGTACCATGACCTCAAGCAGTCGTATTGGTGGACTCGAATGAAGCGAGAGATTGCTCAATTCATGAATGAATATGATGTTCCATATGCCAAGTCGAGCGAGTCAATCAAATCCTGGAAGACATGCTCAGGGCTTGTGTCATCTCTTTCGGTATGAAGTGGGAATATTGTGTTCCATATGCCGAGTTCTCCTACAGCAACAACTTCCAAGTGAGTTCGAGCAAGGCCCCATTCGAAATTCTATATGGCAGAAAGTGTCGTACTCCTCTCAATTGGTCTGAGACTGGTGAACGCCAACTTCTTGGCAATGACTTGATCACAGAAGCTGAAGAAATGTGTAAAGTCATCCGTGAAAATCTCAAAGCCACGCAATCGCACCAAAAGAGTTACTATGATAGCAAGCACCGTGACTTGGCGTTCGAGATCGAAGACCATGTCTACCTCCGCATCTCTCTAATTAAAGGTACTCAACGCTGCGGTATCAAAGGGAAGCTTGCCCCGAGATACGTGGGTCCTTTCAAGATCGTCGGCAAAAGAGGTGACCTCGCCTATCAACTTGAGCTTCCGTCCAACTTCGCAAACATGCGCGATGTGTTTCACGTGTCACGCTTCGCAAGTGCTTCAAGACCCCCGAGCGCACTATCAACTTCGAAGAGATTGATCTCCAAGAAGATTTGTCTTATCATCAGCATCTCGTTGCTATTCTTGAAGAAACCGAGCGCAAGACTCGCAACAAGTCAATCAAATTCCTGAAAGTGAAGTGATCACACCATTCCGACCGAGAAGCCAGCTGGGAACGCGAGGATCACCTCTGTTCCGAATATCCGGAGTTCTTTCAGTCCTAGATCTCGGGATGGGATCCTCTTGTAGTGATGGAGTGTTGTAACACCCCGGATGTAACTTTCCATATTTGTAATTCTGACTCTTGCCATTTTCGGCTATGTGATATGATATTTCCCTCCGTGATTGGGTTTTGTCTTTCATTTTGCATTTTGCTCATGTCATGCATTTCATATCATGTCATCATGTGCATCTCATTTGCATTTGTGTTCGTCTCATGCATCCAGTCATTTTCCCCGTTGTCCGTTTCGCAATCCGACACTCCCACATGCACCCGCTGCACCCCTCTAATATCGTTTCGTGAGTGGGAGAAAACATTCTTAGAATGGGTCGATATTTGTCAAGTGGCCTTGGTACATCACCGGTAGGCCGCCTGTCAAATTTTGTTCCATTTGGAGGTCGTTTGATGCCCCAACGGTTAACCGGGTAACAGCAAAAGCCCTCTTGTTCTGCAGCCCAACACCCCTCCAAAAGATCCCACTAGCACATCTAAACCCCCTCCATGCTCTCCGTCGTTGGATCACGATCGTGTGGGCGAAAACCACACCTCATTTGGACTCTCCTAGCTTCCCCTACCTATATATATCTGCCTCCCCCTAAATTTCTCGCAGATGAAACCCTAGCCCCGCCCCCTCGCGCCGCCAAACAAAAATCCCACTGACGGACGTGTCCGCCGCCGTGTGCCAGCCACTCTGAGTGCGCCACGTGGCATCCCGGATCCGCCGCCACTGCCGGCCCGTGCGGCCCGCGTACCGCCGCCATCGCCCGAGCGCTCACTTGCGCCTCCCGCGTCCTCCACCCGGTGCCGCCGCTAGCGCCGCCCGAGTTCCTCCGCCGCCACGCCGCCTCGTCGCCGCCCGCTGCAACCTCGCTGGCGGCAGTGGCATGCCTCGATGCTGCCGCCTCCAGTGCCCGGTTCCGCCGCCGCCACCGTCGGGCGTCACCGCCGTCGCCGGCCCCCTTCCTCCTGCGAGCCCTCGCGCCTCTCTGGCGACCTATTCAACTCTGGCGCAACTCCGGCGAAGATCCGACCCCACCTCGGTTCGCGTGCCACCGAAACTCTAGAAACCCTAGATCTGGGAAAGGTCGATTTTCTTCCAAGTCGCGAAGCTTCTATCATTTTTTATGCCCTATTCATCATGTCATAACTCCATGCTCATAGAGCCGATTCATGCATATGATATGTCAAAATGTTCATCTCATGATGCCCTTCATGTTGGTGTCATTTGCATGCATGTTACTATCCATTTTGATGCCATTATCTCCGTTGCAAAAGTGCTATATGATGTTGTCTGCTGGAAGTTAACAGAACTTGATGATTTGTCATTTTCGTGGCATTTTGTGTGTGCATCATATGAGAATGATATCTACATATTTTATGATCTTCATCATGCCATCTCTACAGGGGTGCAAGTTTTGTATTTTTGTGATCTATGTGGTGAATAGCACAAGCATGTAAAAAGGCTTCACAATATTGCTATTTTCAGACAGTCATTTTGCTAAGTCCTTTTCCTGTTACATTTTGATGCCATGTAAACTTGTTGCTACCATGAGATACATGCACATCCTGATATAGTTCAGTAAGAATGTTTTGTATATGTGGTATTGCTCTATCCATTCATGTCTCTTGTTTCAATTATGGAGTAACCTAGCATGTCTTTTCCTTGCTCT
The DNA here is from genome assembly GCF_003073215.2 of Triticum urartu. Classification (NCBI taxonomy): domain Eukaryota; kingdom Viridiplantae; phylum Streptophyta; class Magnoliopsida; order Poales; family Poaceae; genus Triticum; species Triticum urartu. The sequence goes on from NC_053025.1 coordinate 223,862,250, forward strand.
ACTTTTGCTAAATATTGTTCCTGGCAGATTGTTAACATGATATTCAATATTGCCATGTGTTTTGCTAGTGATGCATGTACCCTATGAACTTGCTCTTTCCATTCTTAGATTCTTGAACATGTATACTTACTGTTGGTTACCTTGCTATGCCATGAAATGCGTTTTGGTGAGTGACATGAGCTTGTAAAGTTGCTATCATGAATTTGTTCCTGCCATGTCATGTTTTTCTTCTAAGTCTGAAACTGTTCATATAACTTGCCATGTTTGCATGGGTGCCACATCATTTTCTATGCCTCTTTGGTTAAAATTCAGTAAGGGGGTTTTGTTCCATGTGTTTAGCACTAGAATCTCATGCCTTTGTTTGCCATGATATGTTCTTGTAGCATGTTGTTTTCTAGCTCTAAACATTGCTATATGCCGGTTTTTTGACATGTTTAGTATTTTCTCTAAGTCTGTGAAGTTGATATCATTTGCTTTTTTGCCATGCTATTTTGAGCTTGTTCTAGTGTGAACTAGTAGGATCTTAGTGTTCATGATTTGTAGAGCTTCATGTGTACTTTATGTTCATGTGCTTTGTTTCTATGTTGGTGTGCTGTAGTATATTATCTTGTTGCATTCTAAGTGCTATCACGCTGTTAAAGTCCAGTAAGGGATTTTTGTTTTATCTGTTTAGTCCAAGCATGCCATGCCTTTTTTTCCATGATATGTTCTTGTAGCATGTTGTTTGCTAGCTTTAAACATTGCTATGCTATTTTGAGCTGATTTTTGTTCGGAAGCTGATATCATTTGCATTTTTGCCATGCTATTTTGAGCTTGTTCTTATGTGAAGTAGCAGGAGCTTAATGTTCATGATTTGTAGAGCTTCATGTGTACTTTATGATCATGTGCTTTTTTGCTATGTTGGTGTGATGTACCATCATTTATTGTTGCATTCTAAGTGCTATCACGCTGTTAATCACATATATGCGTCATTCTTGTTTTGCTTCTCATTTGCAAACCGTGCATCCGTTTTTGGTGATCCTTATATCGATTTCGACCGAAATCACCTCATCTTTCCAGCGGCATACTTTTTTTTCCAAGTTTCTGCCTTGATCTTCTTTTCCTTTCCGGAGTACCCATATGCATTGCACATCATACCTTGCATATCATGTCATGTTTTACATCATGTTTCTTGTGCATTTCACCATGTATGATTCTTCTTCCGTTTCTTGTGTTCTTGCCTTGGGTAGAGCCGGGAGATGAGTACGTGAATGAGGAACCTGTTGAGTACGCTAACGAGGAGCAAGCTTTCGACTACTCAGAGAACTTTGCATGCAAGATGACCATACCCTCGATATCACTTCTATCTTTGCTTGCTAGTTTTTCATTCTATCGCTATGTCGCGCTACCTACCACTTGTTATATCATGCCTCCCATATTGCCATGTCAAGCCTCTAACCCACCTTCCTAGCAAACCGTTGTTTGGCTATGTTACCTCTTTTGCTCAGCCCCTCTTTTACCGTTGTTAGTTGCATGTGAAGTTGAAGTTGGTTCCATGTTGGAACATGGTTATGTTGGGATATCACTTTATCTCTTATTTAATTAATGCATCTATATACTTGGTAAAGGGTGGAAGGCTCGGCCTTTTGCCTGGTGTTTTGTTCCACTCTTGCCGCCTTAGTTTTGGTCATACGGGTGTTATGTTCCTTGATTTTCCGTTCCTTACGCGGTTGGGGTTATGGGACCCCCTTGATAGTTTGACTTGAATAAAACTCCTCCAGCAAGGCCCAACCTTGATTTTACATTTGCCAACCTAAGCCTTTTCCCTTGGGTTCTACAGACCCAAGGGTCATCTTTACTTTAACCCCCGGGCCAGTGCTCCTCCGAGTGTTCCCTGGGCAACCAGGGTCTATGCCAACCCAACGTCTTTCCCATCTAGTGTGCCCTTAGAATGAGATATGTGCAGCTCCTATCGGGATTCGTCGGCACATTCGGGCTGCTTTGCTGGTCTTGTTTTACCTTTGTCGAAATGTCTTGTAACCGCGATTCCGAGACTGATCGGGTCTTTTCGGGAGAAGGAATAGCCTTCGTTGATCGTGAGAGATTGTAATGGGCTAAGTTGGGACACCCCTATAGGGTATAAACTTTCAAGAGTCGTGCCCTCTTTTATGTGGTAGATGGGAATTTGCTAATATCCGGTGTAGAGAACTTGACACTTGACTTAATTAAAATGAATCAACCGCATGTGTAGCTGTGATGGTCTCTTTTCAGAGGAGTCTGGGAAGTGAACACGGTTTGGGTTATGTTTGAACGTAAGTAATTTTCAGGATCACTTCTTGATCACTTGTAGCTTCACGACCGATGCGTAGTTTCTCATCTTACTCTTATTTGCGTATGTTAGACACCATATTTGCTTAGCGCTTGCTGCAGCTCCACCTCATTACCTTATACTACCCATAAGCTTAAATAGTCTTGATCTCGCGGGTGTGAGATTGCTGAGTCCTCGTGACTCACGGATACTTCCAAAACAGTTGCAGGTGCTAATCATACCAGTGCAGGTGATGCTACTGAACTCAAGTGGGGGTTCGACGAGGACCTTGGTCGTTACTACGTTTCGTTTACTGATGCTCAGTAGTGGAGCCCACTTGGGATGATCGAGGATCTAGCATTTGGGGTTTATCCTCCTTTTATTCGGATTTGACAGTAGTCGGTCTATGAGTGTATTTTGGATGATGTATGAATTATTTATGTATTGTGTGATGTGGCGAGTGTAAGCCAACTCTATTTATCCCTGTCAGGTTCATTACATGGGATGTTTATGAAGATGACCCTTCTTGCAACAAAACCACTATGCGGTTATGCCTCTAAGTCGTGCCTCAACACATGGGAGCTATAGCCGCATCGTGGGCGTTACAATGGGTGGCTTGCTTCTCGGTGAATACTTGACTCGGATACATAGGTCATAGCACATACTCCTTTTCCTTCGTCTTGAAGCTATAGTGATGGGTTCGCCTGTTGTGGATTACGCCTCGGTGAAATTTCCATGGTCGTCCAAGAAGGAGGTGGAAAACGGACATCAGAACAACATCACACTCCAAAGTGTCTTCGTATGCTCCAATTTTGAAGGAAACTTGCACCATGTGTTCTACTTAAATAGTGTCGGACTCGCTTAGCCATTGGACCTTGTAAGGATGGGGATGCTTCATATTGACCAATTGGAGCTTGGAGCATAGTTCTTCACTTGCTAAGTTATGGCAACTTCCTCCATCGATGATGACCTTCATGGACCTTCCATTGATGCCGGCCTTGGTGTGGAAGATATGGCATCTTTGGTCTTCGTCTAGTTGATGTTGGAGTGTAAAGACCTCGGAGACAATGGGAGCGGGGCACGAATCTTCGTCACAAAAGACTTGGTCGTCTTCATCTTCATTCACTTGCTGGTGCATAGCCACTTCTCCAGGGCTTCCATTTCTCATTCACTCATGGAGTTATATGTACCGTCATTGTTGAAGATCATGGTGCGCTTGTTGGTACGCTCAAAGGACTTGTGGCCTCCGCCACCGCATGTGAAGCACTTGATTGAACTTGTCTTGATGGTCTCATCGGTTGGAGTAGATGATGTTGGGTAACATAGCATGCAATTTCAAAAAAAAATCCTATGCTCACGCAAGATCTATCTAGGAGATGCATAGCAACGAGAGGGGGAGAGTGTGTATACGTACCCTCATAGACCGAAAGTGACAACGCGGTTGATGTAGTCGAACTTCTTCTCGTTCCAACCGATCAAGCACCGAACGTATGGCACATCCGAGTTCTACATACGTTCAACTCGATAACGTCCCTCAAACTCTTGATCCAGCAAAGTGTTGAGGGAGAGTTCCATCAGCACGATGGCGTGGTGACAATGATGGTGAAGTGATCCACGAAGGGCTTCGCCTAAGCACTACGTGAATACGACCGGAGGCGTAAACTATCACTACAAAAAAAGACACTTCCGTGATGATACATGTGTGTCACAATAGGTCACGTTTTCTTTCATGCATGTACATCCATGACAAATTTATGACAGAGTCAAGATAGTCATACATGTGCTGTTGTAGAAGTGTTCCATGACATTACCAAAATTATCATCAAGGAAGTGTCCACTTCCATGACGATAAATCGCGCATCATAGAAGTTCTTTCATCAAGGGTGACCGACATGTGGCATCCACCGTAATTGGATGCCGTTAAGCTATCGGGTCTGGTTTTGGATCCGATAACCCATTAACAGCCCGGACCAATGGGAATTTTCCACATGTAAAATTCTCATTGGCCGGAGGAAACACATGTCGGCTCAATGTTTGGACAGATGTCATCCACTCATTGGACAGGAGGCGCCTATGATATGTCGACACGTGGCACGACCCAACAGAGGACCATTCCGATGAAAAGGCCAGCCCGTTTGACTTGATCAAAAGGTAACGGGCCGGCCCACGGAAAGCATGTTAACGGTCTGTTCGTATATAGCCCATTTACGGCTCGCTTTCTACCAGCACATTACGGCCTATCGGAATTAAGCCGAGTAGCTTCATCTGGGACGTCCAATATGATTCCAGCCCGTTGTTACTTCCGGCCCATGTATGGCCCATGATGTCTTTCGGCCCATATGAGGCCCTTTGTAACTCTTGGCCCTATCTCTTTATACCCATTAACGACTCATTATTCCGTCGGTCGTTTCCAGCCCATGTTAACTTTCGGCATTCTAAGGGCCCATTTATTCTTGGGCTCATTTCTAGAATTCGGTTAGATACGGTCCGTTAGTGGCCTGTTCCGTTTGTGGGCCAAATACAGCACGTGGTTACATTCGGCCCGTTTGTGGCCTGTTAACCCATTGGGCTATTTTCATAGTGTTATCAAATACAACCTATTAATGACCTGTTATGGTCCATGAATAGTATGGCCCATGTTTGGCGAAATGATTATACTGTAACGCCCCGAGACCGACGTGCTAGGTGTCCTCCAGTTATTCGTTGTTGTTGCCTTGTCATTGCTTGCGTGTCATGCATTGCATATCATGTCATCTTGTGCATTTCATTTGCATACATGTTCGTCTGATGCATCCGAGCATTTTCCCCGTTGTCCGTTTTGCAATCCAGCGCTCCTATGTCATCCGGTGTCCATTTCTACCTCTTTTCGTGTGCAGGTGTTAAACATTTTCGGATTGGACCGAGACTTGTCATGCAGCCTTGGTTTACTACCGGTAGACCGCTTGTCAAGTTTCGTGCCATTTGGACTTCGTTTGATACTCCAACGGTTAACCGAGGGACCAAAAAGGCCTCGTGTGTGTTGCAGCCCAACACCCTTCCAATTTGGACCAAAACCCACCTAAACCTCTCCAATCATCTAGATCGTTCGATCACGATCGCGTGGCCGAAAACCACACCTCATTTGGAGCTTCCTAGCTCCCTCTGCCTATAAAACTAGCCCCTCCTCCGAAATTTCGGGTCTCTCCAACGCCTAATCCTAGAAAATCCGCTCGCGCTGCCGCCGGACACGTCCGTCCCGGGCGGACGAAATCGCACCGCTGCCCGCACCAGTGGTGTAGTGCCATGTGTCGCCACCGGCAGCCTCCCGCTGCGGCCCACCGAGGCCCGCGGGGAGCCCCCGGGCCCATCCGCCTTCGCCGCCGCCCACAGGGACGTGCGCCCGAGTCCGCACCGCCCCGACAAGCCGCCTCCTCGCTGCCACCTTCTTCTGCGCCGGCTGGCGACCTCGTCGCCCGAGCCCGCCGGCACCGCTCCGGTCCTCCCACGCCGGCGACCCACACCGTCCGCGCCCGCCACTGCGCCGGCGTCGCCTCCTCACCGCCCCGACGTCCTCTCCTCAGTCCGGCGATCCCCGACGCTTTCGGCGAACAGGAGCTCGGATCCGGCAAACCTCGGGCCACGTGCAAGGCCGGATCCAGATCTGAGTTTTTCCCCCTCGGTTAACTTTTTCGCCCTAACCCTAATTTTTATGCTTACTTTCACATGCCATAACTCTGCATCCGTAGATCCGATTTGTGCGTGTAGCATATCAAAATGTTCGTCTCGATGAGTACATCATTTCATCTCATTGCATCATTTTCATTTGACCTCATCTTGTTGCCTGAAATGCTGTTGGAAGAGGGCTATGTGAGGAATATTTCAGATCTGTTCAGCAAATGGATCCTATGGACGTAGAAGACCAATGGATCCTACACCCCGTAGAAGGCCCATGGATCATACGGCTCGTAGAAAGTCCATGGATCCTATGGCCCATAAAAGGCCCATGGATCCTACGGCCCGTAGAAGGCCCACAGATCCTACGGCCCGCAGGAGGCCCATGGTTACAACAGTCCGCGTGTTGCCATGATTATTGTGGCCTAGTTGCCAAAACTTGGTTATTGTGGCCACTAAAAAACGCGGAAAAAGAACTACAGTGACTACAAGGAAACAACTAAACAAGACAATAAGGAAATAAATAACCAAGCAACTAATGCTAGCCTATTACAGCTATTACACATATTACATCCACTAGGCATCGAAGTTTGCCACCAGTGCAAATATAGGGAATAGAGAAACATATTACATACACTGGCCGTCAAAATTGGCCACCAGTACAAATAAACACAGCAGCAAAACAAGTCCATAATTGAAACAACTTCAGAAGAGCTCAAGAAATGTTATCCTGGGTATCCACCATGCTGACAATAAGCTTAGCAAGCTTATTAGCTTTGTCCTGTTTGGCGCTAAAATCCTCCAACGCTTGCTGTTGCACTAGAAAGTATGCATCTGAATGCTCCATGGACTTCCGGAGTCCTTTTGCTTCTTGTCGCAGCATAGCTAATCAATGTATTTTAGCTTGTAGTTGAGACTCAAGAAACCGAACTGATTCAGACAGTGAGTTTGAATATCTTGTGCAAGCGGTAGTGGCCAGTAACTCGAACAGTAAACCAAGATAGGACTTTGGGGTTGCCTCACTGCCTTCAAGATAGTTTTCCTTAGCTGTTTTATTAGCTTTGTTGGAGATCAACAAGGATGTGTCACGATCCTGAACCTTATCTGCATTACTTTCTTTATCATTGCTTAATAAGGCACTCTTCCCCAATATTCTGTCAGCATTCTAAAAGAAGAAACAAGCAGACACATAACAGGTTTAGCATGTACTAGTATATGAAACTCATTTCGGTGAACCAGTTCATTAGTAAGGTGGCCAAGATTAAACTACCAAGTCTTCTATTGCCAAATAGTACATTATAAAAGCATCAAACAAACATATATCTTTGTCCTATGGTCACTGCATTGTCTTGCCAAATCAAAATAGAGACACGGTTCAAATCATATCACTTCAAGGGAAAGCAGCACTGAAAGAATACAAAGCGTGGGAAACTAAATGACACAACAAGATTTCAGATGGGTACCACGAGTCTACATGTACAACAACACTATTGGCCCTGTTATGATGCCTGTAATGTGCATGCTATGAGAAGTCAACTGTATACACAATTGAAATTGAAATCAACAGAGCTATTTATAAGAGCAAACCTGTTAAAGAAACATGCGTAAACTTACCTGTTGTGCCATTGGAGTTTCCATTGGATAGTTCAATTTAAAAATAAGTTTGTATGAGTAAATACAGTGATACAATAGCAAAGCAGTATGCACGATAGCAATGGAATCTTAAATGAGAACATTTGTTCTTTAGGTTTAAGCACTTGTTCTACATGAACAGAGTACAGTAAGACGCAAGAATACAATACTTAAAATAAAATGAGCTCATAGACCTTACCACATTCTTGGTTCAGGACCAGTAAAGAACAAGGCGTTCCTGGTCATCGTCCAATAAACGTGTCTCAGGAGAACTAAGGGAATTTGATGAGTTTCATTGCCCGTGAAGTATGTTGTAATTTCGATACTGCCACCAAGCATTCTTGAAGATAGCAGAGGTATTAGCATAGGTTACCTCATCCTGAGTTTGCAAATCGGTCCTTCTCTATAGAGAAAAATGGGAAATTTTGCTTTATTATAACCATCATCGAGGTAGAATGTATGGGACAAAGCAAAGTAATTTCCATGAATAACATTTCTTACACATAACTCCTGGACAAACACCTGCAACTAGCATTTTCCTTCATCTTCAATATAATATTTCCTTGATGGGAAGATACGCACATAGGATTTAACAACATCAAATGCGATAGATGCTAAACTATGAATGGCTGGTTGTGCTTCCTCCACAGGAATAGGTGTACTAACTGGTGGAGTTGGGGTTCGCCGTGGTAGTACTGGCGCTTTGGGCACTGGAGCTGCCTTACTAACTGCTCTTGTTTGGGAGCTCTGTGGTGGAGATGGTGCTATGTCAACAGGAACTGGGTTACTATCTGCTGGGGTTGGGGTTAGATTGGGTGAAGCTGGTTCTCTGTCCATCGCAGTAGGGGTAAAATCTGTGAGAGTCTGGGTTATGTGTGGTAGGACTGGTTCTTGTGCATGTAAAACCGGGGTGCTATCTCCACCAAGAGGTAGCACTTTTTTATTTGAAGACCGTGTTTTTACTCCGTTAGATACTGCCATCACCCGCTCCTATTCAAATGGCTGATAAATAGGAAACATAATTGAATGTACAAATATTGTATGAGAGACAGATGCAATAGATAGTGTGAAAAAAGAGGGCATTAAATAATTGACATGTATATTGTTTAACTAAAATGGATAGCATGACATAATTTCACATATATGATGTCTATATAAACTGGATAGCATAGCATAACATAATTCAAAGATATGATCACTAACTAAACAAGATCGCATGACATAATTCACATACATGTTATCTAAGTAACCAGGATCACATCATTTAATTCACATATGTGATTTATATAATAAGCGGAGGGCATTCGCATATATGATGTCTAAACTAAGAACATGGTGTTGAATATTGTGTATATGATGTCTAAACTATGCAATGCAAGACACCATATGCACGATATGAGCAGTAGAACTGTGCCAAGTTGAAGCATACACCTTGGTGGGGGAATAGGACTGGTCATCTGTCTCTGAATTCATCTCTGAGGAGCTATCAGGACCAAGCAAGAGATCTGCTTCGACAGGTACCACTGTCTGCTCTGAAGGCCTTGTTTTCACTCCAGATTTTTTCCATCACCCACTCAAATGGCTGATTCACAGGAAGAGTAGTTTAATGTACAAACATTGTCGACAAATGGAAATTTAATGAAGAAAAGGATGGGCTAGATATCATTCAAATAAATGATGCCTGGTTAAACAGGATGGCATTGCACATTTCACATATATTATGGCTGGCTAAAAGACATGAGACTGCATAATTCCCATGTATGATACTGAAACTAAATAGGTGGCATTACAGAACATGTCTAAACTAAGTAGATGACATATATGATGTCGAAAGTAGGCACTGCAAGGCAACATATGCATGATATGACTAACATCATCATGCCAAGTTAGAGCAAACACCTTGGGGGGGGGTAAATAGGACTGGTCAGCTGCGTCTGAATCTGCCTCAGAACAAATATCTTCCTTTGGATTACAATCTGGAGAGGGGGAGGGTTTGCCATTGAACCCACCATGGAGCAACGTCTGCATGACATTGTATTGCCGCACAAAACTCTTCTCTTTTTCTCTACATGTTCAGCATGACTGTGTACAATATCTGACATGCATACAAAAAATATAGTGAGATTATCTAAGGAGAGCATGCAGAAATCTAGAGTAATGGTAAAAACCAGTGGATGGATCCAAAAATAATGATAGCAGGCTGATGATTGTTTTAATTTAATAAAAAACAGATGATGATTGCTTTACTATTTGTTTCCCACCCAAGATGAACAATATAGGCATACCCTAGGTGAACCAGATATTAGACAAATATACTATTCATTGCTGCCTCGATATGTGCCCCACAACTAATTTAGAACTCAAGTTTGAACATCAATTTGGACCTAACTTGGAGTCTAAGAGGTGAACAGGATAATAAAGTAGCAGGTAATATTAAGCAATGCATAACATAAGCAGAAATAAAAGAGTGCGACCTCTCTTGTGGACCCGTGTACCCCTCAGGTTCATCTGCTGAGTCGATGATGGTGATGCCATTGCGGTCAGTGCCGGCGGCAGGGAAGGAGGTCTGAGGCGGGGAAAGATGGTTAGGAGTCGTGATGTCTGGTTTGGTGGATGCTTCTGTCGATGGAGCAGCTCAGGTGAAGTGGATGATGTCGCGGTAGGAGCAGGATAAACCACACAAAGTTTTCTTCGACACCTACCTATAAGTGAAGTAATTATGTAAGGGCTCATTTGGTTGCATGATTCTAAAAATGCAAGGATAGGAGGAAAAACACCGGAATAGGATAGGAATGCACATGGGAAACAGAGCATTTGTGAACACAGGATTTCTGTCAACTTGGGTGTTTAGTTCACAGGAAAAGGAGGAGCAGAGGAATGCAAAGAAACATGGCCAAAATAAAGTGAAACCATATGAAAGCGTGTACAGTTAGAATGTTATTCTGCCACTAATGCACTTGGTCTTGTTTTCATGCATAGGATTTCGAAAAGTAGGTCCAGGTAGATGTTCTGCTCCATTCCTTTCAATAAAATGCATGAATAATTGAATAGTAGAGTGCCATAGGAAAATTTTCTATTGCTATGGTTTTCCGTTTAACCACAATAGCCCTAATGGATCGACATGAATGTAGAGTAATAAGTGATGCGACAAGTGTACAACCTCTTTGCCGTAGGCGTGTCGACCTCAGCATCATTGGGTTGGTCACTGAAGAAGTTCAGGTAGAGGTGGCTATCGGAGGGGTGGAGGAAGATCTGAGGAATCCGTAGACGGTGTCCAGGGCACTGCTCTATTGTGATGGATCGTTCCATCCTTGGAGCAACTCCGGTGAGCCGTAAGACGTCAAGATTGAAGCAGCACAAGACAGACATCGTTAATCTCAAGTGGGATTCTAATAGCATTTTCAATAGATGATGTAAAATGCATTACCAAAAAGTGATAGATGTAAAATTTACATCACCAAAAACCACCTAACTGCAATAGATGATGTAAAAACTATTGGCTCTGAACTTAACTGTCAAAACTGAAATTTACAGTGGAATCTGAATGTTACTGTTGAAACTGAACGCAATGGTAACAGAGAGGCACTTCACATGGGATAGTTTAGGGAGGGCCTGCAATTCATCTTCAACCTGAACCCCTTGAGCCGCCAGCCACCACTGGCCGAACCCCGCGCCGCCTCGCCTCCCCAAAACAACTCCCCACTGCCGCCTCGCCGCCTCGAAACAACTCCCCACTGTCGGTCCGCCGCCGCCTTGCCACCCCGAAACAACTCCCCACCGTTAGGCCGCCGCCGCCCCAGCCAGCCCTCTACCCCCCCCCCGCGCCAAGCTTTTTCTCCGGCTATCCCCATGCTACCGGCCCACCACCGCGCCCCCACCGCCGGCGAGCAGCTCCCCACCCAGAACCCTAAGATAGATAGTGGGGTACCTCAGCAGCGAGCCCCCTCCCCTCTGCGGGTGGTTCTTCCTTAACTCCGGCGAGACCCACCACCCCCTGAAAATCGATTGACCCAAAAGTCGATTCAGTCGACTGAAATGTAGCTAAATCGGAGCAGACCAACAGCATGAGCGAGGGGGAGAGCAATAGCGCGAGCGAGCGAGAGCCAGAGCAGCAACAGCTGGGCGAGCGTGAGCCGGAGCAGCAGTAGCAGCGTGAGCGACCGAGCGATAGCCGGAGCAGCAGCAACAGATCCGGCTGGTATGGACGCCGCGCTGCCGGGGCCTCGCACTGGGGAGAGCCGACGTGGAGATGTCGCCCGCGGCGCCGGCTTCGAGGTAGCTGCTCCATGGGGGTGCGGGATGGAGCACCGTCGGTGCCGGGAGGTCGAGTTAAGGAGAATGTGCCGCTGAAGACGACGACGATGAGGAGGAGGAGGAGAGCGACTCTCCCTCTGATGGGGAGAGGAAGAAGAGGGTGGCCTCCACAAATCTGGAGGCAGAGGCGCCCAAGAAGGGGAAAGGCCCTCTCGTGGGAAGCTCTGCGTGGGACGTCGACAGCAGTCTGGAGCGCTACGGGGCACTTCCATTGTGGAAGAACACCGTATCCTTATGGGTACGGTGATTGAGAAGGTTCAGTCCGTTAAGAGCGGATTGACCGAAGCCTGCAGCGGCCTGCTGACAGGTTTTGAGGTAAGTGGCATTAACCGAGAAAATCCCAATATAGACAGTAGCCCCTGAGACACTGTCCGGTGTTCGGAAAGAAAAGCCTGACAGAGGATCAATTAAATTTCGCAGGAAACTAACCAAACTGTGTTTGATGTGAATAAGCAGGCGTTGCTGCTGGCCGTGACCTCTCACACTGCCGAAGTCTCCGGACTAAACCAGAGACTGGAGCGAGCCAAAGAGGAGCTCGGCCAGGCGAGGAAGCAGCTGGAAGACCAGCAAGGTATGTAGTGACTCGCTATGTATTCGGAAAGAATAAATGATGTATACTGATCGTAGTGTCATGATATGTGCAGGGGCAATGACCGAGGTCGAGGCCCTAAAAAAGGCCCTGGTCGAAGCTGAGGGGAAAGGTGTCAAGGAGCAGGCCGCTCGTAAGAAGCTTAAGGCCAGGCTGAACGAGGTCCGGCAAGAGCTCCAAGATGCTGTTAAGAAGTATGAGGCCTTGGAGGGAGATGTTTCGGCTCGAGAGGCCGAACTCTCAAAGGCTCGTCAAAGCACGGAAACGGCCCGAGTTGAAGCCCAGGGTGCCCTCCAGGAGATCCAGGAGGCCAAGAAGATCGCAGCGGGTAAGGCATTTAGTATGCAGAGCAAGTATGTGAAGAAGAAATATTTCCATCTAACCCGGATTCGGAGTTCTCCTGGGGCATTCGCACATCTGCCGCGCAGTGTGTCCAACGCCGCGGAGTTCTTCCGAGCCGAAGAAGGGAGCTCGACGGAGAAACTGTTCTGGTCGCAATACCTGGCGCCAGAGCATCCCGTGCCCTTCACCGAAAAGCTAAAATAGTTGGTTGAGCTGCATAGGGTGGCTGAAGTGGCCATGAAGGATTTGATAATCTGGATGTGGCATGCCGAAGCTATGCCCGACAGCTACTTCGGTCTTGTGAAGTGGCTGGTGAGCGCATGTCCTCGGCTGGACATTGTCAAGCGATCGGCCTGCATTGAAGGTGCGCGCATGGCCTTTGCCCGCGTCAAGGTGTGGTGGGTGAAGATGGACGCCGTCAAGCTGACGGCCGAGGGGCCGCCAGAGGGCAAGGAGCACCGCGCGCCCGGGCGGTATTTTGCAGATGTCCTGGAGGGGTCTCGCATTGTAGCAACGCAATATCCGCAAGACATTATTTTTGAATGAATACATTCATGTTGTCTTTGCCTTGTATGATGAGACAAAATCACTATATAATGTAATGTTTTGTTGAAAAATTTCTCCTCCTGTGCAGCCGTGTTATGTGAAATCTGAGAGGTGGCCAGTCATCGGCTTCTACCCCCATGTAGGACATACGGGGTTGTTCGGGATGTAATCTAAACACTCTTGATCCAATTGTTTGGTCCTTGAAGGAGGTGTTTAGCACGACGAACTAGGCAATCGGACTATACGGCTTTAGCACCCTCACTTAGCCATAGGAGTTTGACAAATAGAAATATAGGTGCAGCCCCTAGTATCCGGACTAGGATGCTGTAAACACTTGATCGGGTAAGTACCAATCCTCCACGTAATGCGGAAAAAATCTCTAAGGATTTGAGACCTCCGAAGAGCTGACCGGCTCTCGCCGTATCATGACAGACGATTTTCGGCTTTGTCTACTGAGGTGCTCACTTGGGTAAACCAGGGCACAATCGCAGTAGTTCTCCCTTTACTACCCTAGCCGATACAGTGGAACGTAAGGTAGTAAGCACAGGAGCCGGGCAACCCAACTATTGACCAAAGACATGAATCGGAGCCAATTCATATAGTGCTAAATTCGGGATGCCGAACTGTACTGTAAAAGTGTTCGGACTTTTGTTGCCATGGTGTGGGGCGCTATGAAGCCCCTGGCAAATTGAAACGCACCAGAGTGTATGGGTGTTATCTGATAAAGTTACTAGAAAAGAAAAGACAAAAAGGAAACAAAGGAAGAACAAGCGGTAAGCTAGGGCCGTAAAATTTGGGCCACAAACTGTTTCTATGATAATTTCATTGGTGTGTTAAAGCGCATTTATACAAATAATGTCATAAGCAGAAGGCTATTTACTATGCCTTAACCAAGGGAGAGCTACGTGTGGGTCCTGAAAACAGGTAAAAGGGATCGTTAAAGAAACCACCTAAAGATTCCCTAGTACGTCCATGCTTCTTATCGCCTTGGTGTTTTTATCCTTTGAAAAGAATCGATGGTCAAGCCACTAGAAAAGTCTTGTAAAAAAAGGAAGAAAAAGAAAAAAAGAAATAGTGGAATTATGTGTGTCCGGAGCGGTCGAGCCGTATTGCGGATCACAAGCTGATTATGCCTCCATCCGTGTCCATGGTACTTTTTAGTGCGTAATTATGTACGCGCGGTACAATTGCCGCCACTTGGTCAGGACGGGGACAAAGGCCAAATTGCTAGTCGAGCTCTTGACGAGCCGAGCTGTCCTTCTGCAGAATGGTTCGGACTGAGGTTCTGCTTGAAAAGGCTGCCCTGTACCTCTGCCGCTAAGGCAGCGATGTGCTCCTCAGTGCGGAGGGAGCGTTCCGTGTTTCCATTGACTGTTATGACGCCGCGTGGTCCGGGCATCTTGAGCTTGAGATAAGCGTAGTGTGGCACCGCATTGAATCTAGCAAATGCGGTTTGTCCGAGCAGTGCATGGTAGTCTCTACGAAAGGGGACGATATCAAAGATTAACTCCTCACTTCGGAAGTTGTTCGGAGATCCGAAGACAACCTCTAGTGTGATTGAGCCCGTGCAGCAGGCTTCTACGCCCGGTATGACTCCCTTAAAGGTAGTATTTGTGGGCTTGATCCGTGATGGGTTAATGCCCATTTTGTGCATTGTATCCTGATAGAGCAAGTTGGGGTTGCTGCCACCGTCCATCAGGACTCACGTCAGGTGGAACCCATCAATTATTGGGTCCAGGACCAGTGCGGCTGAACCGCCGTGATGAATACTGGTTGGATGATCTCGGCGATCAAAAGTAGTCAGGCATGACAACCATGGATTTAATTTTGGGGTGACTGGCTCTATCGCGTAGACGTCCCTGAGCGCGCGCTTGCACTCCCTCTTGGGGATGTGGGTAGCGTATATCATGTTCACCGTTTTGACCTGAGGGGAAAACTTCTTCTGTCCCCCTGTGTTCGGCGGCCGGGGCTCCTTGTCGTCGTCTTTGCCTTGCGATCCCTTATCCTTGTTTTCGGCATTTAACTTGCTGGCCTGTTTAAAAACCCAACAGTCTCTATTGGTAAGATTGTGTGGTTTGTCTGGGGTGCCATGAATCTGGCACAGATGATCAAGTATGCGGTCCAAGATAGATGTGCCCGAATTGTTCTTTTTGAACGGCTTCTTCCGCTAACCGGACTTAGAGCCATTGAATCCGGCATTGACCGCCGTATACTTGGTGTTATCATAGTTGTTTCGATGCTTGTATCTGTTGCGTCGAGACTTGTCGTTGCTATTTTTAGCTTCAGGGGTGCTGGCGTCACTTGCATTGTTTTTGCTAGGGGCCAACCAACTATCCTCACCCGCACAAAAGCGGGTCATGAGTGCCGTGAGGGCCGCCATAGACTTTGGTTTCTCTTGGCCGAGGTGACGGGCGAGCCATTCCTCGCGGATGTTGTGTTTAAAGGCCGCTAGGCCTTCGGCATCCGGACAGTCTACGATCTGGTTCTTTTTAGTTAAGAACCTAGTCCAGAATTTCCTGGCGGACTCTCCGGGCTGTTGAACTATATGGCTTAAGTCATCAGCGTCCGGAGATCGAACAAATGTACCTTGGAAGTTATCAAGGAAGGCTTCTTCCAAGTCCTCGCAGCTGCCGATGGAATTTTCGGGCAGGCTGTTCAACTAGTGTCGGGCTAGTCCTTTGAGTTTGAGGGGGAGGTATTTAATAGCATGGAGGTCATCGCCGCGGGCCATATGAATATGGCGAATGAAGTCTTCGATCCATACCACGGGGTATATTGTTCCATCGTATGATTCTATATTCACGGGTTTGAACCCTTCTGGGAATTCATGTTCCATGACTTTGTCTATGAAGCAATGAGGGTGTGCGGCGCCTCTATATTGGTTCGTATTGCGACGTAGCTCTGATGGGGTCCGTCTGCGGCTTTCAGCCCGCGCATGACTAGGTTTGTCACGTCCGAATAGATGGTCGTCGTCGCGTGTCGGGGCACGTCCTCGTGATCCGTAGATCGATCTAGTATGTACTGCTTTATTGTTCAGGTCCTGTCGAAGGTCATATGTATGACCGTGAGCTGATTTACCTCTGCCTTTGCGATGAGGCGGGGCGGGCTGGTGTTCGGCTTGAGTTGTCGCTTTATCCCAACCACGTGGTGGTCGGTCAGCCGCATTGTGCGATGTTGGTATGTGTTCTGGCGCCTTGTCGTCGAACTGAGGTAGCAATTTGCACTTCAGGTAGCTTTTGGCTGGGCGCTTGAGGCCTCATTCTTTGGCTGCTAGGACAACGGTCCATTTGTCGTTGAGCAGATTTTGGTCAGCTTGAAGCTGCTGCTGCTTTTTCTTCAGACTCCTTGCAGTGGCTATTAGCTGGCGCTTGAAGCGCTCTTGCTCAAGAGGTTCCTCAGACACGATGAAATCCTCAGTGCCAAGGCTCGCCTCATCCTCGGAGAGCGCAAGATAATTACTGTCCTCCGAGTCTTTGTGTGTGGCCTGTTTACGAGGGCTAACCTGCCCATCTTCCTGTTCGTCCTGTTCGATAGCTGTGTCAATGGGGTCTTCGTTGTCTTCGGCACCTTCCGGAGTGTTATCTTCTCCTGCGCCGGTGTTGATATCTTTACTGCAGTGTGACTTAGAGCAGCGCCGCTGACGCCGGCGCTTTGATTGTATCTCGGGAGGTTTATCCTCAACTGGATCTTCCTTGTCGTTGCCGCTATTCTCCTTTGGTGCATCCACCATGTATACATCGTACGAGGAAGTGGCCGTCCAACGTCCGATAAATGGTGGGTTTTGGGCCTCTTCTTCTCCGGCATCGTCGTCCATACCGTCGATGTCGTCGGAGCCATAATCGAGTATGTCAGTTAAGTCTTCGACAATGGCTATGAAGTGGGTGGTGGGTGGGAAGTGAAATTCTCCATCATCAGTCTCCGGTTCGAACCATACACAATTCGGCTATGAGCCTCCCGCTAAAGATAGTGCTCTTAACGAGTTTAGCACGTCGCCCAGAGGCGAGTGCCGAAAGATGTCTGCGGTGCTGAATTCGGCAATCAATGACCGATCATGCTCGACATGCGCGGGCGCACATAGTTCGTACCTTATAACTGGAAACGAGTCCGTAGCTCCAGTGCCACAGATGTTACTAGAAGTTAGGTCTGTGTGTGGCTCCAATGCCGTGGAGTCTATGGCTTCCATGCCGGGGTTGAGGTTGTTGTCCTCGGATGGCGTGACCTGCTCCAGATCTAAGGACAGAGCGGTTTTAGGTGCAATTTCCTAGGTATGTCCCAATGACAGATCTAAGTCATGTTCATCGTGGTGGTTGGGAGTAGCTGCCGTGGCCTTGAATCCGTCGAAGATCAAGTCTCCACGGATATCTGGGACGTAGTTCAACCTTCCAAATCTGACCTGGTGGCCAGGGGCATAGCTTTTGATCTGTTCCAGATGGCCAAGCAAGTTGGCCCGTAGTGCGAAGCCGACGAACACGAAGATCTGTCCGGGGAGGAAGACTTCCCCTTGGACAGCGTCATTGTAAGTGATTGAAGCGGCCATCAAACCTGTTGACAGCAGCACAGTGGAACTCTCAATGAAAGCACCAATGTCGGTGTCAAAACTGGTGGATCTCGGGTAGGGGGTCCCGAACTGTGCGTCTGGGATCGATGGTAACAGGAGACGGGGGACAAAATGCTTACCCAGGGTCGGGCTCTCTCTATGGAGGCAATACCCTACTTCCTACTTGGTTGATCTTGATGAATATGAGTATTACAAGAGTTGATCTACCACGAGATCATAATGGCTAAACCCTAAAAATATAGCTTGACTATGATTATGGTAAGCTGGATCTATCTACAGACCTAGCCCTCCGGTTTAAATAGACACAGGAGGGATCTAGGGTTACACAAGGTCGGTTACATAGAAAGGAATCTTCATAGTCGCTCGCCAAGCTTGCCTTCCACGTCAAGGAGAGTCCCATCCAGACACGGGTAGAGTCTTCGGTCTTCGTATCTTCACGGCCCAACAGTCCGGCCCATATCCAATAGGTCGGACGCCCGAGGACCCATTAGTCCAGGACTCCCTCACATGGCGCACTAAACTATCAAGTAGTCATCACACCGAGCATGTCAAAATGTTGATAACATCTGCATCTACTCCTGAAATAGGTCTGTCACCTAGTGGTGCATCAAGGACATAATTCTTCCATGCAGCAATGAGGATAATCCTCAGATCATGGACCAAGTCTGTGTCATTGCTACTATCATCTTTCAACTTAGTTTTCTCTAGGAACATATCAAAACATAGGGGATCTAAAATGCGAGCTATTGATCTACAACATAGATATGCAAATACTATCAAGACTAAGTTCATGATAAATTAAGTTCAATTAATCATATTACTTAAGAACTCCCACTTAGATAGACATCCCTCGAGTCATCTAAATGATCACATATACAAAACAACTAAACCATGTCCGATCATCATGTGAGATGGAGTATTTATCAATGGTGAACATCTCTATGTTGATCATATCTACTATATGATTCACTTTGACCTTTCGGTCTCTAGTGTTCCGAGGCCATGTCTGTACATGCTAGGATCGTCAAGTTTAACCCGATTATTCCGCATGTGCAAAACTGTCTTGCACCCATTGTATGTGAAAGTAGAGCTTATCACACTCGATAATCATGTGGTGTCTTAGCATGATGAACTATCACAGCGGTGCATACTCAGGGAGAACACTTATACCTCGAAATTTTAGTAAGGGGTCATCTTATAATGCTACCACCGTACTAAGCAAAATAAGATGCATGAAAGATAAACATCACATGCAATCAAAATATGTGACCTGATATGGCCATCATCATCTTGTGCCTTTGATCTCCATCTCCAAAGCACTGTGATGATCTCCATCGTCACCGGCTTGACACCTTGATCTCCATCATAGCATGGTCGTCGTCTCGCCAACTATTGCTTCTACAACTATCGCTAACGCATAGTGATAAAGTAAAGAAATTACATGGCATTTGCATTTCATACAATAAAGCAACAACCATAAGGCTCTTGCCAGTTGCCGATAACTTATACAAAACATGATCATCTCATACAATAATGTATAGCACATCATGTCTTGACCATATCACATCACAACATGCCCTGCAAAAACAAGTTAGACGTCCTCTACTTTGTTGTTGCAAGTTTTACGTGGCTGTTATGAGCTTCTAGCAAGAACCGTTCTTACCTACGCATAAAACAACAACGGTGTTTCAACAAGTTTTCTGTTTTAACCTTCAACAAGGACCGGCCGCAGTAAAATTCGATTCAACTAAAGTTGGAGAAATAGACACCCGCCAGCCACATTTATGCAAAACTAGTTGCATGTCTGTCAGTGGAACCAGTCTCATGAACATGGTCATGTAAGGTTGGTCTGGCCTGCTTCATCCAACAATACCGTCGAATCAAAATAAGACATTGGTGGTAAGCAGTATGACGATCATGGCCCACAACTCTTTGTGTTCCACTCATGCATATCATCTACGCATAGACCTAGCTCGGAAGCCAATGTTGGGTAACATAGCATGCAATTCAAAAAAATTCCTACTCTCATGCAAGATATATCTAGGAGATGCATAGCAAGGAGAGGGGAGAGTGTGTCTACGTACCCTCGTAGACCGAAAGCGGAAGCGTTTGACAATGCGGTTGATGTAGACCGAAAGCGGAAGCGTTTGACAACTTCTTCTCGTTCCGACCGATCAAGCACCGATCGTACGACACCTTCGAGTTCTGCACACATTCAGCTCGATGACGTCCCTCGAACTATTGATACAGCAAAGTGTGGAGGGAGAGTTCCATCAGCACAACAGCGTGGTGACGGTGAAGTGATCCGGGCAGAGCTTCGCCTAAGCACTACGTGAATATGGCCGAAGGCGTAAACTATGGAGGGGGGCACCGCACACGGCTAGCAACTGTTGATGTGTGTTCTAGCGGTGCCCCCCACATATATAGGTTGGAGGGGAGGATAGGCAGCCAAGGGGGCACCCCAAGCAGGAGGAATCCTACTTGGGCGCCTCCCAATTCGGCCTCCCCCCTTTCATATTCATCCGGAGGGGGGGAGGGAGGAGAGAAGGAAGGGGGAGGCTGAATTGCTCCCCTTCCTTTCTCTCATCCCCTCTTTCCTTTCCCTTATTTCGGCCTACATGGGGCGCACCAGCCCCCTAGGGGCTGGTCCGTCCCCTTCTTGGCCCATTAGGCCCATGTACTTGTCGGGGGGATGCCCAGAACCCCTTCCGGTGACCCGATATGTACAAGGTACCCCCAGAACACTTTCGGTGTCTGAATATCATCGTCCAATATATGAATCTTTACCTCTCAACCATTTCGAGACTCCTCGTTATGTACGCGATCTCATCTGGGACTCCGAACAACATTCAGTCACCAAATCACGTAACTCATATAACACAAAATTGTCATCGAACGCTAAGCATGCGGACACCCGTGTTCGAGAACTATGTAGACATGACCGAAGCACCTCTCCGGTCAATAACCAATAGCGAAACCTGGATGCTCATATTGGTTCCTACATATTCTATGAAGATCTTTATCGGTGGTACTGTAATGACAACATACGTTATTCCCTTTGTCATCGGTATGTTACTTGCCCGAGATTCGAACGTCGGTATCTTCATCCCTAGTTCAATCTCGTTACCGGCAAGTCTCTTTACTCATTCTGTAATACACCATCCTGCAACTAACTCATTAGTCGCATTTCTTTCTAGGCTTATTATGATGTGCATTACCGAGAGGGCCCAGAGATACCTCTCCGATACTCAAAGTGACAAATCCTAATCTCGATCTATGCCAACCCAACAAACACCTTCGGAGATACCTATAGAGCATCTTTATAATCACCTAGTTATGTTGACACGTTTGATAGCACACAAGGTATTCCTCGAGTATCCGGGAGTTGCATAATATCATAGTCAAAGGAATATGTATATGACATGAAGAAAGCAATAGCAATAAAACTAAACGATCAATATGCTAAGCTAACAAATGGGTCTTGTCCATCACATCATTCTCCTAATGTTTTGATCCCGTTCATAAAATCACAACACATGTTTATGGTTAGGAAACTTAACCATCTTTGATTAACGAGCTAGTCTAGTAGAGGGTTGCTAGGGACACGGTGTTTTGTCTATGTATCCACACATGTATCAAGTTTCTGGTTAATACAATTCTAGCATGAATAATGAACATTTATCATGATATAAGAAAATATAAAATAACAACTTTATTATTGCCTCTAGGGCATATTTCCTTCAGATGATGATGAAGTTCTCGGCTTGAATTTTCTTGTAGTAGGAGGACGACTTGAGGTTGTCGAAGTTTTCTTGGAACTTGACCTGTCGTCGTTGCTTGTAGGAGGTTTGGTCGAGGTAGAAGGCGTTCTAGTAATTGAAGCTTGGTTGTTTAAGAAGTCGTAGCTCTTGGAAGAGTATCTGGCATACTTGATGTCATCTTGCACCTGTCGCTCCGCCTTGGTGGCTTGGTGCACTAGCTCGATGAGGTTTGAGTATGGTTGGAAGTAGGCGATCTTCTTGATAGGGTGATTGAGTCCATTCAAGAAACGTGCCATAGTTTGCTCATCATCTTCCATGACATTGGCTCGTATCATGGCAATCTCCATTTCCTTGTAGTACTCTTCAACGCTCTTTGTTCCGTGATTAAGGAGTTGTAATTTCTTGAAGAGGTCGCGGTTGTAGTAGGTTGGCACGAAACATGCTCTCATGACATCCTTCATTTGCGCCCAAGTTGTGATGGGTGGTTCACCTCTTATCTCACGGTGCTCAGTGACTTTCTCCCACCATATGAGCACATAGTCTTGTAACTCAAGGGATGCCATGACGATCTTCTTCTCTTCCTCATAGTTGTGCAAATGGAAGATCTTGTCAACCTTCAATGCCCATGAATGGTACTCTTCGGGACCATTGCTTTCGTTGAACTTGGGCATGGTGAACTTGAGTTTGCCATAGAGTTGCTCTTCATTATGTTGGGGTCGAGGGTGATGACATCCATGACGAGGAGGATTGTCTCCCTCAACTTGCTCTTGGCGTGGAGGATTTCCATCATCTTGTTCCTCTTGGTGAACTTGAGGTTCTTGTCGATCTTTTGGAACTTGTCGGTGCAATCGTGCTTGATAGTTCCTTTCTTGAACTTCGTCGCGAAGTGCTTATTCTTGCTCACGCGTAGGTCGGTTATATGCGGCGATGTTGCGACTTGTGTCTAGGAGGGCACGTTGCGCCTCAAGTGCTTGAGCTTCTCGCCGTTCTTGTTCTCGATGTTGTGCCTCGGCATCTAGTTCGTCTTGGTGTTGGAGCACTCACTCTTCCACTTGTTGGTGTAGGCATTGTCGTTCTTGTGCTTGCGCAAAGGTAGCTTGATTTTGGTAATGCCAATGTTCTTGCTCTTCAAGTTGCTCTTCTGTATGATTGTCGTGTAGCGGATTGCGGTTTGCTTGACGGTCTTGGTGCGCGGCTCGGCAAAGAGTGTTCGATGTCAGTGTACTAGAGTTGTCGGAGGAGTGTCGACTTGAGTGGCTCCGTCTTGAGTATGATGACGAGGTAGAAGAGCGGTTGACAAACAAGGCACGTAACTCGTCCATTCTTGCATTGTTCTCTTGTTTTTGTTCGTCGAGCTTGTTGTCGAAGTAGTCTCTTGTACGTTGCTCGGAGAGACGCAAGTCGGTGGCGAGGTTGTCAAGGTGGCCGCTCAATGCTTGTTGTTCTTGATGCAAAGCTCATTGTGCACCGAAGATGTGGTTCTTGGTGACGTAGTTGTTCGGGTTGTCATCTTGCTCGATGAAGAGTGGATTGGTAGAAGAACTTGGCTGATACGTCTCCAACGTATCTATAATTTACGAAGTATTAATGCTCTTATATTATCATTCTTGGATGTTTTACAATCATTTTATAGCTACTTTATATCATTTTCTGGGACTAACCTATTGACCCAGTGCCCAGTGTGAGTTGCTGTTTTTTTCTTGTTTTTTCCATCGCATGAAATCGATATCAAATGGAGTCCAAACACCCTGAATTTTTTTGTGGATTATTTATGGACCAGAAGACATCCAATGGGCCAGAACAACACCTGGGGGGTGCTCCGAGGGTGGCACAACCCACCAGGGTGCGCCTGGGGTCCCAGACGCGCCCAGGTGGGTTGTGCCCACCTCGGTGGCCTCCAGTAACCCCTCTTCGCCCTATAAATAATCAAATATTCCAAAAAACCTCAGGGTTACCCTAGAACGGAAGTTCCGCCATCGCAAGCCTAACTAGGCACGAGAATCCAATCTAGACCCCGTCTCGGTACCCTACCGGAGGAGGGAATCATCATCGGTGGCCATCTTCATCATCCCGGCGGCCACCACAATGAGGAGGGAGTAGTCCACCCTCACGGCTGAGGGTTTGTACTAGTAGCTATGTGTTTAATCTCTCTCTATCGTGTTCTTGATGGCACGATCTTGATGTATTAGGGGCTTTGTTAATATAGTTGGATCATATGGTTTTTCCCCCTCTCTATCTTGTTATGATGAATTGAGTTTTCCCTTTGAGATTCCGTTTTATCGGATTGAATACTTTTATGGATTTTAGAACACTTCATGTATGTCTTGCATATGAGTACTCATGGTGACAATGGGGTATCATATTGATTCACTTGATATATGTTTTGGCACTCAACTTGCGGATTCCCGAGGTGACATTGGGGTAATCTATGCATAGGGGTTGATGTATGTTCTTGTCTTTGTTTCTTCAGTAGTAATCTTGGGGCACTCTTTGAGGTTCATTGTGTTGAATTGAGTATTATGAAGCTGAAATTATTTGGTATTATTTTAGTATGAAATCTTTGATAGATCGATCGGAAAGAATAGCTTGGAGGTGGTTTCGTACCCTACAAACAATTTATTCTTATGTTCTCCGCTAGATAGGAACTTTGGAGTGATTCTTCATCGCACGTTGAGGGATGGTTATATGATCCAATTATATTAGCATTGTTGAGAGATAGCACTAGCGAAAGTACAGACCTTAGGCCTCATTTTCAAGCATCGCAATATTGTTTGTGCTCCATTTTATCAATTGCTAACTTGTTGTTTTTATTGTTCTTATTACAAAAATCAATATCTACTATCCATATTACACTTTTATCACCATCTCTTCGTCGAACTAGTGCACCTATACAAATTACAATTGTATTTGGTGTGTTGGGGACACAAGAGACTTTTTATTATTTGGTTGTAGGTTTTTTTGAGAGAGACTATGTTCATCCTACACCTCCCATGGATTGAAAAAGGCCCAACACGACTCTACATGGTCATTTAAATCTCCAATGCAAATTGTTTCATGATCAAATCATGTCCAAACATTGTGATAACTTGATTACCCTTGAGCATCATAAAGTGCTTAGTCTTCTTTTGGGGTACGAAGAAATGAAATATATAACTGAGGGTGTTCCAAAATTTAATCTCAAGATAGTTCTTGATATTGATCTAGAGGAAATTTATATGTTTTCTGCGGTAAATTGCATTGAGAATCCTTATATTGCCAACTATCTAAAGACAAGAAACCAAATAGAATATGAAGAGAGTACTAATGAAAGGGAAAATATTTCCCAATACCCTCCTAGTGTTTATTATGACGAATCAGGTAACAAGGAGGAGCTTCCTATCCATTCAATCTCTTCAACAAGAAGCTCGAAAAAATTGATTAAACACATACGTGGGGTGGTGAAGAAGAATAAAAGAAGAAAGAATAGAAGTAAAAAGGTATCTCTCGCAAATAATGTTGCTCCTATTATTGTTGTGCCTCATGAAAATCAATCAAAAATAATTATGGAAGATGATGCACTTGATGATGATTTTGTTATGTCTATTGCTTGTTGTGATAATTATGATTGGGAATATAATGATACTTCTTATAATCTTGGAAATCTTTTTGTCATCTACTTGGGAAATTATGATGATATCAATTGATATACCGTTGGTGCTATTCATACTATTAATGATGAGAGTGATTATGCTTATAATATGGCAAACCACAAGCTTGGGGATGCCATGTTTGATGAGAATTACATGTTTGAGAATTTATTTGCTGCAATTAATGTTTGTCCCAAGCTTGGGTATGTTATGTTTAATGAAGATGATCTTTTTAGTCCCCCTACTTTGAACGATCAAATTTTCTATGATGATTGCATGCCTCTTATCTATGATGAGAACAAAGTTGCTACTTATGATGATTATTGTGATGATACTTATGTTATAAAAAGTAGTGATAATTATTGTCATACTTTTGAATATCCTTTTACTGAACATTACTCTTTTAATGTGGAAACAATTTTTAGTATTCACGTTTCATATGATACTTCCACTATAGTGAATGAGAATAAAATTGCTTATAGGGAGAGTAATAAATTATCTATGATTTTGGATCATGAAAATAATGCTTTATGTGATGGTTATATTGATGAATTTATTCATGATGCTACTGAAAATTATTATGAGAGAGAAACTTATGATTCATGATGCTCTTGTTATGTTGCAATCCTTATCTTTTATGCGAGCATCATTGAACTCATCATGCCAAGCTTAAAAGGCAATAAAGAAAAGCGCTTGTTGGGAGACAAACCAACACTTTTACCTACTGTTTTTGTGTGTTAACATAATTAGGCTACTATAGTAATCATGTTTTATTGCTTTCGTTTCAATGAAGTGCCAAGTAAGACCTTTGGGATGGTTTATGGTGATAGTTGATTTGATCTTGCCGGAAAACAGAAACTTTTGCGCTCAGGAAAATAATTCTCAATTTTAAAAGAAGTGTGATAAAATAATGATTATTTTTAAAGAAGATTAATAGACAAATTTCCAGGTTCTACTAATTTTTCAGAATTTTTGGAGTAGTAGAAGTATGGTTGGAGTACAAATTACTACAGGCTGTTCTGTTTTTGACAGATTCTGTTTTCAATGCATAGTTTGCTTGTTTTGTGGTTTCTATGGCTTATATTGCTCAATATAAATTGTCGAAATGATATGCTACAGTAGGAATGTGTGAGAACAATTATGAATCTTGTCTTTGACAGTACCAAAAGTGAATGGTTTGTTCTTTATCATACTAACCTATCTCATGAAGTTCTGTTAAGTTCTGTGTGATTGAAGTTTTCAAGTTTTGGGTGAGATATTGTTATGAGGAGAATAAGGAGTGACAAGAACCTAATATTGGGGATTCCCAAGGCAACCCCAAGTTCATATCCAAGGAATATCCAAGCAACTAATCTTGGGGATGCCCCGGAAGGCATCCCCTCTTTCGTCTCCAACATTATCGGTAACCTCACTTGGAGCCATATTTTCATTCCTCACATGATATGAGTTTTGCTTGGAGCGTCATCTCATTTTATTAGGATTTGATTTCTATTATTTAGAATAATGTTTTGAATATTTTATTTCAATAAAAGTGGCAAGGATAGCCTTTCCCATGCTTATTTTGCAAGTATATGAGTTGCTGTTTCAAAACAGGAAATTTAATGATGTTGCAAAAATTCCCGAGAAAAGTCAGAATGTGATAAAATGTTGAAACTTTATGCACAATAATCTCTGATAAATGTCTACAATGTGGTAAATTTTCATAATTTTTGGAGTTAAATAAGTATTGATACCCTTGCATTCTTTACAAACTATACTGTTTTGCCAGATTGTTGTTATGTTTACATTGTTTGCATATGTTTGCTTGTTTAATGATTCTATTTGATGATAGGAGTATTAAATATGCAGTGGCATTTAGTATGCAATGTTAAATTATAATTTTAGTGATTTTCTAAAGTAGAGAATGATAAGGTGTTGCATTAATTTATACTAACGTATCTTACGAGTTCTTGTTGAGTTTTGTGTGCATGAAGTTTTTAAGAATTAGGGAAACCGTGTTATGAGAAGAATGAAGAAGACACAAGAGCTCAAGCTTGGGGATTCCCAAGGCATCCCAAGTTAATATTACAAGTAGTCTCAAACATCTAAGCTGGGGGATGCCACTGTAGGCATCCCACTTTTCTTCATCAACAATTATCGGTTAGCCTTGGTTGAGCCTAAGTTTTTGCTTCTCCACATGATGTGTGTCATTCTTAGAATTTCATTTTTTTTCTTGCTGTTTTAATAAAATACTTACATCTAAAACTTTTAAATAAGAGAGAGTCCTCAATTAGCTACCCATTTACTTAACTACTCACATGATCTTCACTTATATATTTTTGGAGTAGTTTGTCATTTACTCTCATGCTTCACTTATATCCTATGAGTAAATTGTTGAATAAATTGAATGTAATGAATTTGAAATTATATTTTCATATCATGCCTAGTAGTAGCTTCACACTGGGTTTATAAAGTGAAATCTTTTGAAGCTTGACAATCACAATATTGGTCATACAAGCAATTCATGAATGATTACTATAAGGAAGAGAACTTTCACATGCAAATACACTATCTTGGAAATCTTTTGTGAATGTGAGCCCCCATCAAAATATTATATGCCAAAATTGTTGACATTGGACAAGGAAGACAATGTAATGGTTTATGTTTGTTCATATTCACACAGAATTTACATTGTCATAGATCCTTCAACATGTGGTGATTGGCTCCCATCTTTGCTAGCCAAAAATTCTGCACCAAGTAGAGACACTACTTGTGCATCCAAAACCCCTTAAACCAAATCTTATTTTCAAGAGTCCACCATACCTACCTAAGGATTGAGCAAGTTCCTTCAAAAATTGCTTCTGAAAGTGTTAGATCATTTAGTGTAAGAGAAAATTGAGCATTATACGAACTTGTGATGGCAAATAATAAAAGCGACAGACTAAATAATAAAGGTTGCTATCATAAGGGGCAATATAAAATGATGTTCTTTTGCACTAAGGGATTGATCATACAAACAATAAGCGCATGGCAACCTCAGCTTCCCTCTGCGAAGGGCCTACCTTTTACTTTTATGTATTTACTTTCATGCAAGAGTCAAAGTTTTTCTCTCTATTCCTTGTTATTTTTCTCTTTTGGCAATCATCATGTGGTGAGGAAGGATCTAGGCACATATGTCCTGTTGGATATGGGTAGCATGAGTTATTATTGTTGACATCACCCTTGAGGTGAATATGTTGGGAGGTGAAATTATAAGCCCCTATCTTTCTATGTGTCTGGTTGAAACGTTTTGCTCATGTATATGCGGTGAGTGTTAGCAATCATTGAAGACTATATGATGGTTGAGTATGTGGAGATCTTACTTAAACCCTGTTGAATAAGTTGAATTACAATTGCTTGGTGACTAAGAATATAGGTTGTTGAGTTTGAAGAGAATTCGTTGTTTGAACCTTAACATGTGAATTGGTTGCAACTTTAACATAAGAAGTTTTATAGGAAAGAATTGTTGTTATGATGCTAGGAAAAGTGATTGAAATTTTCATTGATCAAACTTGTGCACTGTGCTACCATTCAAACTTCGTAAATTATTTCTTTTATCATTTACCTACTCGAGGACAAGTAGGAATTAAGCTTGGGGATGCTGATACGTCTCCAACGTATCTATAATTTATGAAGCATTCATGCTACTATATTATCATCCTTGGATGTTTTATAATCATTCTATAGAAACTTTATATCATTTTTTGGGACTAACCTATTGAACCAGTGCCTAGTGCCAGTGCCTGTTGCTGTTTTTTGCCTGTTTTTTACATCGCAAAAAATCGATATCAAACAGAGTCCAAACACCGTGGAACTTTTTGTGGATTTTTTATGGACCAGAAGACATCCAATGGGCCAGAGCAGCACCTGGGGGTGCCCCGAGGCGGGCACAACACACTAGGGCATGCCTGGGGGCCCAGGCGTGCCCAGGTGGGTTGTGCCCACCTCGGTGGCCTCCTGTACCCCCTCTTCGCCCTATAAAAAGTCAAATATTCCAAAAACCCTCGGGGTTACCCTAGATCAGAAGTTCCACCGCTGCAAGCCTCTTTAGCCATGAGAAACCAATCTAGGGCCCTTTTCAGCACCCTGCCGGAGGGGGGAATCATCACCGGTGGCCATCTTCATCATCCCAGCAGCCACCACGATGAGAAGGGAGTAGTCCACCCTCGGGGCTGAGGGTTTGTACCAGTAACTATGTGTTTAATATATATCTCTCTCTCTCTCTCTCATGTTCTTGATGGCACAATCTTGATGTATCGGGGGCTTTGTTAATATAGTTTGATCATGTGGTGTTTTCCCCTCTCTATCTTGTTGTGATGAAATGAGTTTTCCCTTTGAGATTTTTTTATCATATTGAATACTTTTATGGATTTGAGAACACTTTTTGTATGTCTTACATATGAATACTCGTGATGACAATGGGGTATCATATGGACTCACTTGATATATGTTTTGGCACTCAAAACTTGCGGATTCCCAAGGTGACATTAGGGTAATATATGCATAGGGGTTGATGCACGTTCTTGTCTTTGTTTCCCTGGTAGAAATCTTGTGGCACTCTTTGAGGTTCTTTATGTTGAATTGAGTATTATGAATCTAAAATTATTTGGTGTTATTTTAGTATGAACTCTTGGATAGATTGATCGGAAAGAATAGCTTTGAGGTGGTTTCGTACCCTACAAACAATTTCTTCTTATGTTCTCCGCTAGATAGGAACTTTGGAGTGATTCTTCATCGCACATTGATGGATGGTTATATGATCCAATTATATTAGCATTGTTGAGAGATTGCACTAATGAAAGT
This sequence comes from Triticum urartu, assembly GCF_003073215.2. Classification (NCBI taxonomy): domain Eukaryota; kingdom Viridiplantae; phylum Streptophyta; class Magnoliopsida; order Poales; family Poaceae; genus Triticum; species Triticum urartu. The sequence continues at coordinate 223,892,377 of NC_053025.1, forward strand.
ATGGACCCTAGGCCTCATTTTCGATCATTGCTATACCGTGTGTGCTCCGTCTTATCAATTGCTACCTTGCTTTTTTTATTGTTCTTATTACACAAATCAATATCTACTATCCATATTACACTTGTATCACCATCTCTTCGCCGAACTAGTGAACCTATACAAATTACCATTGTATTTGGTGTGTCCGGGACACAAGAGACTTTTTATTATTTGGTTGCAGGGTTGTTTGAGAGAGACTATCTTTCATCCTATGCCTCCCATGGATTGATAAACCTTAGGTCATCCACTTGAGGGAAAATTGCTACCATCCTACAAAACTCTGCGCTTGGAGGCCCAACACGTGTCTACAAGAATAAAATTTCATAGTAGACATCATTGGCCTATCCATTATTCCAAGCAAATATGTGAGTGGGAGAAAGAGAAGAACTTATACCAAATGTACCTTGACTGATGTTGAAGATGGATCAATGATCACTCAAATGTGTAACAAGGAAATATCACAATTGGTACCAATTCTTGTTGGTTCTCACACCTACACAAATAGAGCTTATAGTGGAGCTCGGTTAGGATGGTGGCACAATATTTGATGTAATTGTTAGTGAGACTCAATAATTTTGAAAAAGATTCAAAAATTTAAAAAATGCAACAAGTAGACCAATAGAAACGAGATGTACACAGAAACACACACACGGATAGATAAATCGGGTCGTGCAACCAAGGAATAAGCCAACATGTGGAATCCATGAAAATGCTCTTGTTGCACAACTCTAGAGCGACACTAGCATGATTGCACAATAGGCGGATACGAAAATTGTGCACAACCTACTAAGCAAAAATGCAGCGACTTCTATCCCAAGTATGTTATATGTATGGTGTTCCGATGATATGATCCAAGATGATCGAGTATGACAATCTTAATGTAGTATGATGTTATGATTCTTGCTTAAAAGCTCTTTCCTTATCTTCCTCTTTTTCTTAAAAGCTTGTTTGGCTCTTTCACTTTTGAGCTCTTTCTCATGCAAAACTTCACGAACCAAGATAGCAATTGTGTATATGCTATGACAACCTTGTGACACAAGAGATGATACCAAGATATGTACCAAGATGATATTGTATGTATGCAATGGGAGCTATGATCACTAATGTGCACAAGTAACGTTGCCAGCAATAATAAAATGGCTAGTCTCATAGGTGAGGTACGCAAAATGGTCTATGGGTTTATCAATGCATTGGCAAGAATGATGATATATCTCAATACCAAGATGATGTGGAAGTTACCGTTCTTGCTTACGATGAGGGTGTCAAAATTGTAGAACGGTTGTTGTCGATGACAAGTCCATGGAGAATATGCTCGGTGGTGATGTAGATGCGAACCATTCCTAGTTAGCCAAAACACCGTACGAAACGACGAACCACAACTCAAATTCTCAAAACCAAAGTCAAATGGTGGTAGCGGGATGCGGTGGTGGTTTCGAAGTTGGCAATGCGGAAGTGACAGTGGTGGTTGATGAAGAAGCAACTGTCCCTAAGTAGCTGAAACACCTTAGGAGACTCAAATCACAACTCAAACAACCACAAATGCTATGGGAATCAAAATGGGTTAAGCTGCAGAAGTCGGTGGTGGTAATGCGGATGATATGGTGGATGATCTAGGCAAAGATGCCAAAGTTCCAAAAATTTGATGGAGTCAAATGATATTGGAACCTGTCTATTTTGATGTGGGATGTCAATAGCTATCCAATGAGCTAAAAACGTCAAAATCCTAGTCCGGATGAATTAGTTATGGTCAAAACTATCAATCAACCAAGGCTAAAACTCGGAGGGGCGGTTGTACTGTTTGCGAGGGTTGTTGTATCGCTCCTGGAGCATCCTGGGGTTCCAGTTTTGGGCTGGCAAAAGTATCAGTGTGTGGGGGAGCGGTTGTGCCACCTTGGGGGCCGGTTGTACCGCTTTTGTCGAGAAAATTTCTCAGATCTTGGTACGGGATGGACTTGGGGCGGACCAAACACAAAAATTTTGTGCCAAATCGAAGGGGAAAAGAAGATTTGGGATGGAATTCGTGGTGGGTAGGTGGGGGAAAGCTAGATCTACCTGCTACACACAAAATCCATGGATCAAATCCAAAAAAACTTCAACACACCAAGAAATCACAAAAAAATTGCGGCCATTTTTGGTCAGGATTTTCGAATTCAGGACAAAAAACAAGCAAAAGAAGGCTAGAAAACGGAGGGGAGGACTCCAAATTCGTGATCAACATGGCTCATGATACCAAGATGATGTAAGGTAGAATCCTAAATACCCGATCTTTCATGATTGGAGCAGATCCCGCGAAGAACACAAAGAACAAGAGGGGAAAGCATGAGGGGAAACATGAGAGGAATCACTCAAACCAACAAGATTCGATTACACATGTGCTAGATCCTTGAAACACAAAGGGATAGACGATCCACGATCAACAAGGGACGATACAAGTAGCAAGTTCTTCTCCGTGAGGAGGTCTTTAGGGAACTTCCCGTGAGGGGTCTTGAATCCACTTGGGGGATCTTCTCCGTAGAGGTCGTGAACTCCAATGGAGAAGGGATCAAGTGGAGAGCAAAGCTCTATCTCAAATGATATACTACTTTGCTAAGCCTAATATGGAGCTAGGGGACGAGTATTTATAGTCCAAGGGGTAAGTTGGGGATACATGGGGCAAAACCCCTTTCACTGCGCACAGGCAGGGCGGTAGTACCGGTCATGGAGGCGGTTGTACTGCATGGAACTCTTGTATGGTTCCTGGAGGTGTTTTCGGAGGTGCTTAGCGGTTGTACCAGTGTTTGGAGCGGTTGTACCAGTCTAATGGTTTTTATGAGGATAAACCGGTGTTGTACCGGCCTTGCACCGCTCGATCACAGAAGCTGGACCGGTAGTTGGGCGGTAGTCGAGCGGTTGTACCGCCCGGGCGGTAGTTGGGCGGTTGTACCAGGATTTCTGGATTGGGCAGATTCTCTTCATGCTCTTGATGTCCATCTTGCACCATTACTTCTCCGTGGTTGCTTCCTTGGTACCTAAGCACAGAAAGCATCTCCGTTTGAGGTAGTAGCCATGTCTCAAGTGGGACAAAGTGGAGTTCAACAAGGAGAGAGTTAACAGCGTTCTCGATAGCCCTTGCACGAGCTCGTGTCAACGGTCCACGTGGTGTCTTGGGAGACGAAGGTAGGTCCATGGGGATGGTCATAGGATGCTCTGCATCACCCTGGCTTGTGGGCCCCAAGTAGACCCTCCAGCCCTAATCTTTGCACTATAAATCCTTAAATGTCCCCCCTATACCATGGGGCACACCAAAAATAATTTTTCGCCGCCGCAAGCTTATGTTCCCGTGAGATCCCATCTAGGGGCCTTTTCCGGCACTCCACCGGATGGGGATTCGATCATGGAGGGCCTCTACATCAACCTTGCTGCCCTTCCAATGATGCATGAGTAATTTACCACGGACCTAAGGGTCCATAGCTAGTAGCTAGATGGCTTCTTATCTCTCTTTGATCTTCAATACATTGTTCTCCTCGATGTTCTTAGAGATCTATTCGATGTAATCTTCTTTTCTGGTGTGTTTGTTGAGATATGATGAATTGTGGATATATGATCAGATTATCTACGAATATTATTTTAGTCTTTTCTGAACTCTCTTATGAAAGATTGAGATAGCTTAGTAATTCTCTTCGATCTATCGATTTGGTTTGGCCAACTAGATTGGTTTTTCTTAGAATGGGTGAAGTGCTTTGTGATGGGTTCAATATTGCGGTATCCTCTCCCAATGACAGAAGGGGCAGTCAGGCACGTATTGTATTGTTGCCATTCAGGATAAAAATAAGGGGTTTATATCATATTGCGTGAGTTTATCCCCCGACATCATGTCATCTTGCTTAAGGCATTACTCTGTTCTTATGCACTTAATAGTCTAGATGCAGGCAGGAGTCGGTCGATGTGTGGAGTAATAGTAGTAGATGCAGAATCGTTTCGGTCAACTTGTCACATACATGATGCCTATATTCATGATCATTGCCATAGATATTGTCATAACTTTGCGCTTTTCTATCAATTTCTCAATAGTAATTTGTTTACCCACTATATGCTTTCTTCGAGAGAGCAGTCTCTAGTGAAACCTATGGCCCCCGAGTCTATTTTCCATCATATCATTTTCAGATCTATAAAACTAAAAATCCAAAAATACCGTTTTGCAATTTATTTATATTTTTTATTGTGTTATTTACATATCTTTTATATCTATCTCTATTAGATCTCACTCTTGCAAGTGACCGTGAAGGGATTGGCAACCCCTTTTTCGCGTTGTGTGCAAGTGTTTGTTAGTTTGTGCAGGTGCATATATTGGGGACTTGCTTGTGCCTCCTACTAGATTGATACCTTCGTTCTTAACTGATGGAAATACTTATCTCTACTTTGCTACATCACCCCTTCCTATTCAAGGGAAAAATCAACCCAAGCTCAAGAAGTAGCATGAAGAATTTCTGGCGCCATTGCCGGGGAGGTTCTACATCAAGCCTACCAAGTACCTATCATAAACTCTCATCTCTAGCACTTACATTATTTGCCATTCGCCTCTCATTTTCCTCTACCCCACTTCTAAAACGTTTTCAGGAAAACACAAAAATATTTTCCTTTTTATTTTCCTTCTTTTCGTTTGCCTTTATGTCTTACTTGGTCTGTTTGCTCATTTGCTTGGTATAACTGTGTACAACAATGTTTAATTTTGTATAAAGTTAATTTTCCCTACAATAAAGGAATATATTTTATTTAGCTACAAAGTTTGTTGAAAATATTGAGAAGGTAACCCCAACTCAATCCCAAATTAACAATTAGAACCCAACAAATTATTAATTAGATAAAGTGATGAGATCAACATAATAATTCAAGTACCTGATACTCAAGATGTCCATAACCGGGGACACGCCTAATCATTATGAAAGTGCATTATATCGACTAGAGGGGGGTGAATAGGCGATTTTTATGAAAGTCTTCAAAACGTCGAAGTTTCGAAGACAAACGATAGAGATAAACCTATTACTATGCAGCGGAAGGTAGACTACACTAGGCAAACCATAGTCATGTATTCAATGAAGCGAAAGCACAATGACTAATAGCAACAATGTAGTAAGGATCAGGTAGGAAGATATTATGAAGCCAAACAGAACACGCAGTCACTCAGTGAAGACAGAAGATAGTGCAATCATACAATGACTTCACAAGGACCAACAGTAAGTAAAGGGAAGGGAAGGATGAAACCAGTGACTCGTTGAAGACAATGATTTGTTGGACCAGTTCCAGTTGCTGTGGCAACTGTACATCTGGTTAGGGCGGCTAGGTATTTAAACCTTAGGACACCCAGTCCTGAACACGCAGCTCAGGACACCCAGTCCTCACCGTATTCCCCTTGAGCTAAGGTCACACAGACCTTGCCCAATCACTCTGGTAAGTCTTCAAGGTAGACTCCCAAACCTTCACAGACTTCGTTCACCGGCGATCCACAATGTCTCTTGGATGCTCAGAACGCGACGCCTAACCGGCTGGAGGATTCACAACCCTCAAGTGTAATAAGTCTTCAGATCACACAGACAAGAAGACTTAAGTGATGCCTAACACTCTTTGGCTCTGGGTGGTTAGGGCTTTATCCTCGCAAGGAATTCTCTCTCTCAAAGGCTTCGAGATGGGTTGCTCTCAAGAGACAAAAGCCGTACTCTAACTCTGAGCAGCCAACTGTTTATGGTTGTAGGGGGTGGGCTATTTATAGCCACTAGGCAACCTGACCTGATTTGTCCAAAATGACCCTGGGTCACTAAGGAACTGACACGTGTTCCAATGTTCAGATTTCAAACTCACACGGCAACTTTACTTGGGCTACAAGCAAAGCTGACTTGTCCGACTCTGGACAAGATTCGCTCTCATAGTCTTCACTCGAAGACATAGGTTTTGGTTAAGCATCACTTCAGTCATTCTGACTGGTTCTCTCGGACCCCACTTAACAGTATGGTGGTTCCTATGACTCAACAAAGGAAAAACAGAACTACGAAAGATCTAAGTCTTCGAGCTCCATAGGCTTCATGTGATGTCTTCTCTTGTCATAGTCTTCAATGAGAATATCTTCATAAACCACCTTTGACATCAATGTCTTCATACATTTTTAGGGGTCATCTCTGGTAGGAAAACCGAATCAATGAGGGACTTCTAGCTGTGTTATCCTGCAATTCTCACAAACACATTAGTCCCTCAACTAGGTTTGTCGTCAATACTCCAAGACCAACTAGGGGTGGCACTAGATGCACTTACAATCTCCCCCTTTTTGGTGATTGATGGCAAACTAGTTGAAGTTTTCAATGGGGAATATAATATGTGAAATTGTAAAGGATAAGGAATTGTCTTCATAAGTTGCAAGGGCTCCCCCTGAAGATGTGCATATAAGTAATTTGCTTTTGGAATGCAAATGCACATGGCAGGTTGTACTCGTGGAGATCCTCTTCAACTTATGATGACAATTCATTATGCATGAGAAGGTATGTGAAGATAATGACATGCATAATGGAAAATGGACGTCTGCCAAAATGATCTAAGTGCAGAATTTATCGTCGCACATGCGGAATTTATCATCGCATCACAAAGTGGCAAATAAGTAGCAAACGACCATCGAGTTTAAGTGTTACAACTCAAAGAACCAAATGTATCAAAACAAGAGTTGTAAACACGAGGCAAAATATAAAGCAACCGCCCATGTGGACCTGCTTGAAGACTATCAAACTCATATGCTTCTCCCCCTTTTGTTAGTAAGGACCAAAAAGGTTTGAAGACATAGAGCATCTACTCATTCCCATGAAGAGTAGGTGAAGCAGCAGGGTCGTCAGTGGTGTTCGGCGGTGCAGAAGAACTTGGAGCAGTGTCGAAGCGTGCTGAAGAAGGTGGCGGTGAAGTAGCATCGTCTTCATCCTCGATCACTCTGGCATTCACAGTTGCAGCAGAGGAAGAGAACTCAGAGTCTTCAAGAGATGGAGTTCATCGCAGAACTGCCCTTCGAGGAGGTGTGGAGTCAAACTTGAAGCGTTCAGAGAAGCCATCCTCTTGAAGATCATCTTCAGAGCACATTAGCGTCAGCCCTTTCCATGTGCGTCGAGAGGTTTCATGTGCAACAAAGGCATTCTTGGTGGCAAGATTGCGAATGCGGTTGACATCCACCAAGAGGCTTTGCATTTGGCGATTCAGCCAGTCATGATGCCTATCCTGTTTCTGATGAAGAGCCACCAGAAGCTCTCGGTCATTGAGAACACGAGTGCGCTTCTTGGGTCGTTGGGCAATTGTGCTATCGGTGGCTTCAGTAAGGGCAGGATGTGGTGCACGTGTAGTGCCAGCCAAAGGATAAACACGAGTGACTGCTTCAACTCCTTCAATGTTCTGAGAAAAACTTTGATGCTCCGCATTCTGGAGACTAAGAGGTTCCTTGGCAGGCTCAGGATAAATGGCTTCAACAGACATATCCACATCAGGCAGAAAGATCCGATGATTGCGAGCAGATGGCTGATATGAGATAGCGGAGTGGAGTTTAATCAGCCGCATTATCCATGGAGTGTAGAACTTCAAGCCAAAAAGATCAGAGCCTGATGCAGCAAGTTGGCGGATGAAGAAGTCCTGTGCATTGAAGCATTTGCCATGAAGAATATAGAAGACCAAGGTCTTCATTGCACCTTCCAGCTTGGCATGTGGAGAATGTCCTTTGATGGGCCAGAGAGTTCGCCTTATGATGTGATAAATAGTCCTGGGCAGATACTCAAGGTCTTCAATGAAGAACTCCTTGGGATATGCAGCATCTTGGGGCAATGGCTTCATCATACTGAGCATCTGACTCATGTTAGGTTCAGGCCTCTGAAAGATGCTCTCCACAGCTTCACTATGAAGCTGACAGCCATGTTCGTAGAGATCGCCAGGAGTGGGCAGACCAGTGAGCTCAATGATATCAAAGGCTTTGGCTTCATGATGAACATTTCCTGTCATCCACTCCAGGACCCAAGTCTTCGGATCTCTGTTGTATCCACGGATGTGAAGTGTGGCATAGAATTGAAGCAGCAACTCTTCATTCCAGTGCTCTTGGTCAGTGAAAAACGGTAGCAATCCAACCTCTTTGAAGCAATCCAGAGCTTCTTCCAGACAGGGCAGACCAGCTATTGCTTCGATGTTAAGACGCTTATGTGGGAAGATGCGACCTTGATTGTATAGAATGCAGGAGTAATAGCTTCGCTGCGGATAGCTCCATAACCGATCATATGATATTCTTTCCCTTGAGTAGGGGTTCCTGGAGCTATTAAAGAAAGTGTTGTCTGCTTTGAAGCCATTGACATTGAAGGATCCAGGTGCTGATGCAGGACCTGGAAACCTGGGCAATCTTGGGATTGGCTTCTGTACCTGAGGCCTGTGCTCAACATGATAGTCAAACTGAGGACCAACAGCAGGCGCAGGAACAGAAGCAGTAGCATCAGTGGCTTCGCTGACTTCTGGTGCTTTTGTTGGTGTAGGCTCCACATTGGCTTCAGCCATGACAGCGTCAATGGCTTCATTGGTGTTGGTGGTGGCAGCCTCACGATTCTCAACCTCCACTTGATGAGCTGGACGGTCGGTCACAGTCACGTTCTCCTCGAGAACAGCTTCTTGGTGAGACGGGGGTGTAGCAGTGCTTGGGGTTTCTTCTTCATCGGCTGATGCAGTCGGAATGTCTTCAGCAGCTTTAGCTTTAGACTCAGAGACTGGAGGCCTTGGTCCTTTGCAAAGCCTGCGTAACGCTGGCGACGCCTGGGGAGTTGGAGTTGGCTGGGCCTCAAAGTCATCTTCCTCTTGTGCTTGTGGGCGATCAGCCCATGATGCATCCTGAGCAATTGGCGTCAGGGGACGACCAATGCTGATGAGTTCGCTGTGCGTTAGCACAGGCGATGATACCTGTTGGTGCTCGAGCTGAGGAAGAACTGCATCATCTTCAACATGGTCATGGTGACCAATGTCTTCAGCAGCGGTGGGATCAGCTGCTGGAAAGTCTTCAGCTTCATGAGCCTCTGTGAAAGCAGGCTCATGGACAGTCAGTTGACGTTCTTGAGGTTCAGCGTCAGGGCGAACCATGGAGATGGGTTCAACAATCAAGGGCTCTGTGGGAGCAGCACGTTCCTTCTTGGTCTTCCGCTTCTTCTTGGAGGGAGCAGTAGCAGAGGCTTCAGGATGTTTCCTCTTTCTGGCTTCAGCCTCAGCAGTCCTCGTCTTCTTCAGCTCTGAAGCGGTTGACCGGGCCTTTGGCTTCGAGCCAGTCATGCTAGTTGGGAAGACAATGGGATCTGCTTCCTGCCTTGGTGCGTCGGGTTCGGCCATAGCGGGCTTCTTCTTCTTCTTTGCAGCCATCCTGGGGTCGTTGCCAGGACGCCCATGGGCCTTGCGCTTCTCAGCCTCATTGTAGGCTTGCACACATTTGTCAGCCAGGCTCTTCATGCGCTCACGAGAACCTTGAGCTTCTTCATGCTTCTTGAGAAAGGCTTCTTTAAGCTCGTGCAGCATGAGCTTGAAGTTCTTGACCTCTTGCACGCTGAGCTTGGCCATATGCTTCTTGAACTGAGCTTTCTCAAAGTCAATCTTCTGCTTCAGTTCGACAATGCGCTGAGCTAGAGCTAGCTCTGAAGCAATGGCGCCATGGAAGGCGACACTGAGACCAGTGGGAAGTTGCAGGTCTTCAAAGCTGAGGTTGGGCGTTTCAAACCACTTATCGATGAAGTCGTGGATGATTGCCATGTTAAAGAGAGGTAAATTGTTGAAGATTTCTGCTTCTTCTTTGCTCTTGATCAGTTGCTCAAGAGCGTCATCTGCAAGATCTTCATCACCGAACAGATCAATGGCATCGTTGCGCAGAATAGCAGCAGCTGTCAGTTCTTGGCCGGTGTGTGGTAGAGGCATCTTGACCTTCTGGGGCTTGGAGATGCGTGACAAATCTTCAGGCTGCACACTGTCTTCAGGAGGTGCAGTAGCCAGTGGCTTCACCCGTGAGATTTTTGGTACAGCAGCTGATCTTGAAGCCTTAGCCTTCTTTGGCTTCTGCGGCTTTGGAGTAGGAGCTGGGGCTTCATCAGTTTCAACATCATCGTCAGAATGATCCACTTTTGCACCTTGAACTGAGATGTGGGTGATGAGGCCATCAAGGTTGTAGAAAGGACCGATGACATTGGGTTCTGCATCGCGCGTGCCGTCAGCCCGGGGAGCAGAAGGACCAGGGTTGAAGTCTAGTCCCAATGACTTCTTGTTTTCCTTGGCTGATGCCTTTGCGTGCTGGAAGTTGCGCTTGAAGAGATTATCATCACGACACCATAGCAATGATGATGGGTCAGCATCTTCAGGCTGAGGTCCACGGACCATACACGGATAGAAACCCTGAGCAATAGCTTCAGCTTTGTTCTTGGGTGGAAGGCCTCGGAAGAGAATATCACCCCAAGGACTTTTGATAGCACTCTTCTCAGCATATTCCTTGGTCACGAATCTGTATTTGTACCACTGTTCTGCCCAATATCTTCGAATCCACTAGATTCGGGTCTTGCGCTGATTATAATCCTCTTCAGGATCTATCTTGTAAAGCTCTGAGAGGTCATCAAGCAAATCTCTTGATGTTCCCCCATGACGCTGTCTGCCTCCCTTCCTTGCAGATTTCTCTGAAGCCATGAACTTTAAACTAAAGGGCTTCAATACGTTCAAAGGCTTCAAAGGCTTTCGCTTGCTGGACAAACAGGAACTGGCTTCGGGAGAATTTATATGATGCTGTAAGAATTCTGCAAATGAATGTAGACTATGAGAACCAAGGGATTCTCCCACGGACATGTACCTATGACAGCATTAAGGTGCGAGGGAAGGGAAAGAGGTCATATGCATTCTCAGAAGATTTTGAAGATAAATCAGTTTAAAAGACATTGACCTCATCGTGCGAAGACATTCACTCATAGATAAGGAGTTGGTTCCAGATTTGTACGAATCTAGAGATCAGTACAAGTGAGGAATCTAACTACTTTGTGAAGCATAAGTGAATATACTAGGCATGTTATGAGATGCAGTATGAAAGAGATCCAACTTGTGTGAATATAAACTACTTGTGGTAGAAAGTGACAAAGCTATAGGATCAAAGGGTCGTAAAAAGGAAGTTTTATTTACCACACGAAGAACTGCTAGACGGAGTGGAAGAGGAGGCCGAGCAGTTCGATTGTCCGTGCCCTAACTTGGTGACGGAGGACACCTACGGCGACGGCGGAGAAGACGATGTCCGCGGTCGGCATGAAGACGACGTCGGAGAGGTTGCGGCAGCTAAGCGCTTCGTCACCGGCGTCGTCGAGCGCTAGCGGTGGCGCTAGGGTTCGTGCGAGAGTGGAAGAAGAGATAATGACTGTGGTGAGGCGTATATTTATAGGGACAAGGGCGGCTCAGTGTTATTACATAGGTGCCCCTGGCGATTCACATCTAAGGAACACGTGGCCATCATGCAGCATATCGGGGGTTGTTCCACGTCCCACGCATGCCTGGATTGTCGGGTGGCCGTTCCCACTTCTCCGGGTTTCAGGTGAAGGAATGAGCATTGAAAACGGACTTAATGTTTGTCTCTGTATCTTCTGCTGACAAGGACGCAGAGAAGACATTTGACAGTTTCAAAAGAATGCATATGATTTTGGAGAGATAGAGTTTGAGATAGAAAGCATAGAGAGGTTAGGGTCCGATCACATTCACTTAGTTCAAAAGATTCAACAAGAAGACATAGCTATAAGTGAATGCTGTAGAGGACAGAACACTAGTATATATATAATCAACATAGCAAAGATAATCATGAAGACATGTTGAGATTGAAGCCAAACCAAATGTGAAGACATAGCAAATGTAACGCCATGAGTGAAACACTTCAAACAGAATCTTTGGTGGTGGCGTTACCCACCGAATAGGAAGTATTAGACCCAGACACGGCGCACAATTATCGTGGTGCTCCGAAGTCAAATTCCACATTAATGTATTCACACTTAGAATGTATGTCTTCATTGATTGAAGATATACTTTACTTCGTGTGTTGCACATCTAAGTCATCAATATGCATAAGTGTTAGGATGTGTGCCTGATCACAGGACATTTGAGGATTCCAAGATATTTAGCTCACACCGTAACTTGCAAAATCTCTTCTCATCCAAGGGCTTGGTGAAGATATCTGCCAATTGCTCTTCAGTGTTGATGTGTATGATATCAATGTCTTTCTTCACAACATGATCTCTGAGAAAGTGATGACGAATCTCAATGTGCTTTGTCTTCGAGTGCTGAACTGGGTTGTTGGCAATCTTGATGGCGCTTTCGTTGTCGCAGTAGAGTGGCACTTGCTTCAGATGAATGCCATAGTCCTTGAGTGTTTGCTTCATCCACAGAAGCTGAGCGCAGCAAGATCCAGCAGCAATGTATTCAGATTCAGTAGTGGAGAGTGATACACAGTTCTGCTTCTTTGAAGACCAACATACAAGTGATCGTCCCAGAAAATGACATGTGCCTGATGTAGACTTGCGATCAACCTTGTCACCAGCATAATCAGCATCCGAGAATCCAACCAGATCAAACTCTGAGCCCTTTGGATACCATAATCCTAGAGTTGGGGTGTGAGCCAAATATCGAAGAATTCGCTTCACAGCTAAGTGATGCGACTCCTTTGGTGCCGCTTGGAATCGAGCACACATGCAAACACTAAGCATAATATCTGGCCTAGATGCACATAGATAAAGTAAAGAACCAATCATGGAGCGGTATACCTTTTGATCGAACTCTTGACCATTGTCGTCGGGACCCAGATGATGTTTGGCTGGCATTGGCGTCGTGAAGCCTTTGTAGTCTTGCATACCGAACTTCTTTAGGCAATCTTTGAGATACTTCTCTTGAGATATGAAGATGTCGTTGCGTTGCTGTCGTATTTGAAGACTGAGGAAGAATTTCAGCTCTCCCATCATGGACATCTGATATTGCTCTTGCATCATATGTCCAAACTCTTCACTGTACTTCTGATTGGTGCAGCCGAAGATAATGTCATCCACATATATTTGGCACACAAACAGTTCACCATCATATGTCTTTGTGAATAGAGTGGGGTCGAGGGAGCCAGGTATGAAGCCTTTGCTCTTCAGGAAGTATTTGAGTGTGTCATACCAAGCCCGAGGGGCTTGTTTGAGGCCATACAGTGCCTTGTTGAGCTTGTATACCATGTCAGGATGTTTTGGATCTTCAAAGCCAGGCGGTTGTGCAACATACACTTCTTCTTCAATCTTGCCATTGAGAAAAGCGCTCTTCACGTCCATATGATATAGAAGTATGTTATGATGATTTGCATAGGCCAGCAGTATGCGTATGGCTTCAAGTCGAGCCACAGGAGCAAATGTTTCATCGAAGTCAATGCCTTCCACTTGAGTATATCCTTGAGCAAGGAGACGAGCTTTGTTTCTGACAACTTGACCATGCTCATCTTGCTTGTTGCGGTATATCCATTTGGTGCCTATTATATTGTGCTTCCGAGGATTAGGACGCTTAACCAGTTCCCATACATTATTCAGCTCAAACTGTTGAAGCTCTTCTTGCATGGCTTGAATCCATTCAGGTTCCATGAAGGCTTCTTCAACTTTCTTGGGTTCTGTTATTGAGACGAATGCGAAGTGCCCACAAAATTTGCTAGCTGAGTTTCCCTTGAACAAGTGAGCGGACCGGGTGCATTGATGCTATCAATTATTCTCTCAATCTGCACTTCATTGGCAACACGAGGATGTACAGGGCGAAGATTTTGCTCTTGCTGATCATTGTCATTGTTAGAAGGATTGTCTTCAGGCTGAGCTGTCGGCATTCTGGGAACGGGGGTCCCCAGACTTGCCTTCCTGCGGCCTGCGGCGTGGCTCAAAGGGGGCCCCAGCACGGCCCATCTTCATCAACACAGACCCAAGACCCTCGCGAGGGGCCAAGCCTCGCGGGGCGGACGGCACGGATCTTCCTCAGGCACGGCCTCATCAGGCTGGCCCGCGAGGAGGCGGAGAGATCAAGGCGGGGTACCTCACGAGGTGCCCGTGACGCAAGCCATGACGACCAAAGGCGCCAGGCGGGCGCCAGCCGCGCAGTGTCCTCCTTTCCTCTTTGGTGCAAAGGGAGCAAGCACAGGCGAGAGCATCAAGCAAAGGCACCCGTTTCGGTGCAACGAGACCAAGACCAGTCCAACGACAGGGAGGAAGTCATTGTGGAGCCCAAGCCAGCGTCACCACCAGAGCCTTTGGCAAGCGAGGACCAACTTTAGTCAGGATAAGTGTACCAGATGTTCCCCTTCAAAGTGGCCAATTGTTGGCGCCCTTCCCGCTCAATATTTGGGAAGAGGCCCAGGGCCTTTGCCTATAAATAGGACTAGCCACCCACAGGGTAGGAAAGATCGGATCGCAATCGAGAAGAGAGAGAGAGAGAGAAGGGTGACTGAACTCCTCCTAGCAGTTCATCGCCCCAGCCAAGAACAGACCCTCACGAGGCTGTTCTTGCTTGTATTGCTCATCATCATCAGCCCAAGAGGCAATCCACCACACCACACACTGGAGTAGGGTATTACACCACAACGGTGGCCCGAACCAGTATAAACCCTGTGTCTCTTGTGCTGTTCTTTTCATAGCTTAGATCTTAGTGAGGCAGAGGGGTGCAGGTAGGTAGAAGGCGAAATCTCCACGCGCACCCCAGTGTTCGAACCTCAAGGGTCTGCCGGAACCCGAAATCCGACATTTGGCGTGCCAGGTAGGGGTGCGCCGGAATTCGTCTTCCACCACCCCGTTCTCCTCCGACCATCGCGTCCATGTCTGACGCTCGTCGGGCCCGCACCGAGCGTCGGGCCGCTCTCGCCTCCCGCGTCGCCCAGACGGCTCCTGTCGGCGGGCGTCCTCGCCGTTCCCCGTCACCTGCCGTCAACGCCACCACCGGCCCGGCGGGGGACGAGCAGCAAGCGTCGTCTCAGCATCCGTCCGTGCGGCAAGACGGCCGCACCGCTACTCCCTCGCTCACCCCAGCTGGTTCTTCGTCCCGCGCGCTCCGCGCACCCATGGAGGCTCGAGCTGCGCTCATCGCGGCAAACGAGCTCCTGCGCTACCGTCCCGTCGACGACGTCTACAAAGAATGGCTCGACCGCGTCGCCGAGCTCGTCCGCGCCGCAGGGGGCTCTCCTGCGCCGTCCGTTCCGCTACACCGCACCCCGCCCCGCGCGGGTGACGAAGCTTCGGGGACGCCCCAGCCGCCTCCTCCTCAAGAAGGTGCCATGGCTCCAAGGCGCGTGGCCCCTGGGCGGAACCCGCTCCATCAGGTGCCAGCGCGGCAAGAGCAGAGCTGCCAAGAAGTCCCTCGCCCGCAAGAAGCTGCCCGGGCGCTCCCTGCTCCAGCACGCCGCGACCATGCTCCTGCTCCCGCACGTCAAGACCCCGCGCTGCTCCCAGCTATAGCGCGTGGGGACATGAAAGACCAAGCTCTCCATCACCCAAGGCCTCCCGTGGCCATAGCAGGCTGCCGTGCCTTCACCACCGAGCTACGCAGCGTCGCGTGGCCCGGCAAGTTCAAGCCAGACCTGCCTCCTCATTACGACGGCACGGCCAACCCTGTGGAGTTCCTCCAGCTCTATGAGCTGGGCATCGAAGCTGCCAACGGAGACGAGAAGGTCATGGCAAACTGGTTTCCCATGGCGCTCAAGTACGGGGCCCGCACCTGGCTCCTAAACCTGGTTCCAGGCACGATCTCCTCCTGGGACGAGATGCGCACCCGCTTCATCGCCAACTTCCAAGGTACTCGCGACCGGCCACCCGCCATGAGCGACATGCGCCGCATCAAGCAACAACCCGAAGAGACCCTGCAGAAGTACATCCAGCACTTCAACAACGCACGCCTCAAGATTCCCAAGGTGACCGAGGAGGCCATCATCTCAGCCTTCTCCGACGACGTGCGCGATGTCAAGATGAAGGAGGAGCTGGCGATACATGAAGACCTGTGCACTTCCTTGGAGTTGTTCAACTTGGCAACCAAGTGCGCCAGGGCTGAAGAAGGGCGTCTCTCCCTCCTCGAGCTGCCTGCCGCAGACCCAGAAGAGAAGAAGCCCAAGGCCAAGGATGTGAAGCGCAAGGGGGCTGCCGTGCTCGCGGCAGAACCAGACACCAAGCGGGGCAGAGATCAGCCCGAATCTTCCAAGGGCAGTCGGCACTGTGTGTACCATGACCTCCACACCAACGAATGTCAAGAGCTCCGAGCTGTGAGAGAAGGAAGGATCGGTCGTCGCCCCGACCGCGGTGACCGGGGCTACGGTCGAGGAGGAGGAAGGAACGTAGGATGCTGGGAAGACCGCTGCCTGTGCCAAGGGTGGCGCGATCGACCTCGCGAGGATCGCTGGCAAGACCCGCCTCGTGAGGGAGACTGGAGGGATCAGCCTCGCGAGGATCGCCCGCAAGGCAACGCAGGCCTCCCTCCGCTGCCGCCGCAACCAAGGAGAAACGAGGACCGCCATCAGGACGAGGGGCTAGGGGCTTCCAGGAGCCGTGCACGATCGCCTACATCCTGGGCGGGGCTCAAGCCCCAGCCTCTCAACGCATCTTCAAGCAGTTCGCCCGCGAAGTGAATGCAGTCCTTCCCAAGCTCGAAGCCACGCGCCCTCTCAGGTGGTTAGCGTGCGCCATCACGTTCAGCTCAGCAGATCAGCTCAAGTGTGTGGCTACAGCCGGAGTCCTCCCGATGCTTTGTTCCCCAATCATCAGCAACGTGGTGGTCACCAGGACCCTCATCGATGGCGGGGCAGGGCTCAACGTCCTGTCCGTGGAAACATTCAACAATCTCCAAGTGCCCTACAACCAGCTTCAGCCAACCAAGCCTTTCTCCGGAGTCACCGACGGCTCCACGGTCCCGATTGGGCAGGTCCGCCTCCCTGTCACCTTCGGGGCATGCGACAACTACCGCACCGAGCTCATCGACTTCGACGTCGCCCACATTCGCCTGTCGTACAACGCCATCCTTGGGTACCCAGCGCTGGCCAAGTTCATGGCCGTAACTCACCATGGCTACAACGTCCTCAAGATGCGAGGAAGTGGCGGAGTCATCACGGTGCCCTGTGAAGTGAAGGACGCGGTGTGTTCCCTGGAACGAGCCTTTCAGGCCGCATCACTGGAAGACCCGGGTCGCGGAAGCAGGAGGCTTCCCGAGACCGCCCCCAAGAAGAAGAAGACATCGTCCGGCCCAGCCCCTCAGGAGGCAGGCCCCTCAGGGCCCGCGCCTGCCCAGGGGGAACCTCCTTCCATCGCATAGGAAAGTGCGCCCGGCGCCCTCCTCAGGCAGGGCTCGGGGGCTCTCCCCTGGAGGGCTACCGACCTGGCTAAGGTCACGTGGGAGGCGCTTGGGCACCACATGGAGGCGTGTTTCGAAGCGCGTTTCCCTCAAGAAGGAGTAAGGCAAGGAGAGCCAGACCCTCAGGAGTTCGTCAGCAAGGCCATTCAGGAGCTATAGGAGTCAAGATTCATGAAATGCGGCCGCCGCCTACCAGCTGTGGCTCCCCATCCAGGCGAGGATGGTGGGCTGCGCGTCTGCATCGACATACCAGGGATCAATCGAGTCGCCTCTCTGGAGCGCCTCTGGCCCTCGCGAGTGGGGCGCTGCGAAGGTCCACCCCACAACTACGTTCGCATGCCTTACGGCTTGCCGAATGCGGCTGCCACGTACCAGCGCCTCATGAGGGGTATCATGGAGGCTCAAGAGGCCAGGCGTTGCGCAGCCCTGGCGGAGATGGAGATGGTCCGCGAGGAGCCACCAGCACCTCCGGAGCCTCCCGAGGCTCCTGGGCCTGGGGGCTCGTGAGGATCGGCTTTCGCAGCCCACCGAGTCTGCTACACCAACACTCCTTCGTCCTCAACATCATCAGGTGACATCTTTCAAGTCTCATTTCCAGCTGGGAGCGCCCCCCAGGGCTGCATTATTCCCAGGCCGCGTGGGTCCGTCCCTGCGTCATGTATCCCTTTTATTTCATGTTGTTAGCTTACCTTGTTGGGGCGCCCCTCGGGCTGCATCATCCCCCAAGTCGCTCGGGCCAGACCCAGCGGCATGTATCCCTTTTGCGTTTATTTCCGGCTATGCGTTCGACCCACCATGCTTGATTATTTGATGCCTGTCCACGGCACCTCTTCTTCTCAATGCCGACCACTTGCACGTTAAAGGGGGGGTACCTGAGCATCGCGACTCAGGGCTCTTACTAGCTCTCCAGCCCTCACCCTCTGGCCTTGTCCACGGCATCGCGACCTGGCATACCAGCGACGGCTGAGACCAGCTCGAGGGCCAGGACCCGAGGACGTAGAGTGCCGGCATCTAACCAAATTTGCAGGGCCACATCACAAGATAAGGCCCAGTGCCAAGCGCAACCCGCCTAGAGGTAGGGCCCCGTGAGTCCCGCGCTGGCTCACGGGTGCCCAGATACACCTCGCCAGGCCCTATTGTGCCAGCCACGTGTCAGGGCGGGGCTGTACACGCCCCGAGGGCTCCTCCCAGAGGGGAGCCCCCTCCCACGTACCAGTGGAAGCACCATGCTCCGCGCTGGCTGACGACACTGCCGAGGAGCGGCTATGCCCGTACACATACTGAAGCGCTATGCTCCGCGCTGGTGATAAACAACTGAGGGCGGCCCCCGGGCCGCATCAACCTCAGGGAGCCCAGAGCTCAGTGCCTAGCCTCATCGTAACGCCTCCCCTCGGGAGTGTCGCGCGAGGGGGCTGGGCACGGGGGCTGCGCCTGGGTCACGCCCAGACGCACGCCACCCAGCCAGGCCCCCCGGGCCTGGTTCGTCGTGCGTCTCTCCCCGAGCGGAGCCAAGGTACGAAGGCCGTTTGAGCGTCAAGGGGGACTCCTGAGCATCGCGACTCAGGAGCCTAACTGGTCACGTTGCCCCTCAGTCCTTAGTTCCGAAAGGCTAACGGCGGTTGAGGTATGCGCGCGGCCGGGCTCTGCAGACATAGAACGGTAGATCCACCCACATCACACCTCCCTACTTGTTGTTCGTGCGCCAAGGGGGACTCCTGAGCATCGCGACTCAGGAGCCTAACTTGTCACGTAGCCCCTCACTCCTTGGTCCCATCCTGGTTTCCGGCCGGGGCTAACGGCGGCTGAGGTATGCGCGGGGCCGGGTTCTGCCGGCGCAGAACATAAGCAAGTAGGAAGGAAAAGCGTAAATTTCAAGGAATTCAAAAGCAAATATTACAGTCCACACTGTTATCTCAATGCCAAACGCAAGTTTAAACGCCTCCCCGAGGCATGATACATGTGCAGGAATTAAAGGCAGGACAGGAGCCACAACGGAGTCACTTGTCGGCGGTGGAGCAGCACGGAGTGGGTTCGCCTCATGGAGCAGCGGGGTCGGCAGCGCCTTGCTTCGGCTTGGTGCTGAAGGCTCGGAACTTCCCCAGCAGAGCCTCCGCGCGACCCTTCACGGCCTCGGCAGCAGCAGCGGCACGCTCGCCGCTTACTGGCTCCAGCAGGCTGTCGAGGTTGACGCCGGGATCGCGAAGGTAGATGTGGGTGAGGACCCGCGTCAGCGCTGCAGAAGGCAGGACACGCGCCTTGGCCTCGGCCATGGGGCCAAGGCCAAGGGCGACATCTTCAAGAGCGCGAACCAGGAAGGGAAGCAGCTTGGCGGGGCCGTCCTCGGCGCCAGCCAGCGGGATCTGCAGGCCGCTGTCGTAAAGCATCCTCAGCGAGGAGCGAGCCTTTGCCTCCATCTCTGCGAAGGCCATGCGGTCCTCGGCAAGAACCTGGGCCTTGTCGTCCAGCTCGACCTTCCTCGCCCCCAACTCCTACTCCAGCGCGCCTAGGCGGTCACGGCGCCTCCTGAGCTTGACCTCCCTCTCCTTGACGGCCGCCTTGCGAGCCTTCATGCCTTCTTCCTGCTCTTGGAAAAGGCGGGCCTCTTTCGCGAGCTGGTCCCGTAGGCCTTGCAACTTGTCCTCCAGCACCTTGCAGCGACCACGGACGTCGACCACCTCCCCCAGGGCTGCGTCACGAGCAGCCTTCGCCTCAAGGACGGCCTGCCTCTCCTCATCGCAAGCCGTCGAGGCCTGGACCAGCGCCGCCCGAATCGAAGCGTCGGAGCGAATCCATCCTGAATCCAGCTCCAAGCGCCCGGACACCAAGCGAGGGTCGGCGCCAAGAAGATCCAGCCGCAGCCGGTCCAGCTCAGCAGCAGCACGATCAAGGACGGCAGGAGGAGTCGGAGAGACAGCAGTCGGTGGAGTAGGAGGAGAAGGCGGTAGCGCGACCACAACATCCTTAGGCGGAACTTGCTGCGCCCCAACGGCTGAAGTGGCAGCAGTAGGCAAAGGCACCTCGGGAGTCACTTGGGCCATGGGAGCTGAGCTCGCCCCAGCCGGCTCAGCCAGGCCTCGCGGGGACGACCGGGCAGGAGAAGCCCATGCGTCGCGGTCACCTTCCTTCGCGGGCAGAGGCGCTGCCACGGATGGAACCTCAGGAGCTCCCTTCGGCTTCTTTGCTGCGGGCGCCAGCCTATCCAAGAGATGCGGACGTCAAGCCTCAGAAGCAGAACAAGAAATAAAGACAAGAATCAAGTGCTTACGGGTCGTCGCCAGTGAGCTCAAGCGGCCTCCGGCCAAATTTGAAGCCCGAAAGCCGGCTGGAAGGGTCAACCTCGGGAAGCTTGGAAGTGGAAGGCGCGTCTGCGGTCCGCCTCGGAGCCGGGACAGACCCGCGGGAGATCAGCCCGGTCCTGTCCTTCTTCGGGATCGGGGGCAAGCTCCTGCCATCCTGCTCGTCATCATCCTCGTCGTCATCGCTCGGAGAGAGGCGGAGAACGCGGGACTTGCGACGGGGGAGGGGAGCCCTCGGCTCTCCATCAGTCGCCTCGGAGTCAGGCCCTTTTTCCCGCTCCCCTCCTTCCTCCTCTTTGCTGGAGTCGTCGGAGGACACGTCCACCGATTCCCCGGGAGTTTCCATGGGCACGGGCCCGTCCCCGTTGAAGACGGGCATGGACTCCACTACCTGCTCCCAGTCGTCGCGGAGGAACAAGGGCGTAGGAGCGCCCTCCAACCTTGCCACATCGCCCCCGACCAGAGATTGGAGGACCGCAGCCAGATCTTCGCCGGCCAAGGACGCGGGGCTCGGATGGGGCCTCCACATCGGAAGTGAGTACTGCCGAAGCAGAGCCAGCTGGTGCTCCAGGAATTCCCTCAGCAGCGACGCGCCGGTCAGCTTCGCCGCCGCCATGTTGGCCGGCCTCAGATCCGCGTCCATCTTCTCCAACACCAGCTTCGCGCGGGGTCCGCGAGCTCCGCTCGACCCCAATCGCTGGAGCTCGTGGGTTGCTCCGTGGGCAAGATCAGCCGAGGGTGGATGCGCCAAGCATCTGCCAAGACCCACTTGGTCCTGAAGCCCACAATCCTTTTCCCGAGGTTCGAAATGGCAATGGCGCCACCGTACGCGATGAAGCTCGCGCACACGAAAGCAGGACCGCGAGAGGTCCGGAGGTAGAAGTAGTGGCGCAGCAAGGCCACTGAGGGCTGCACCCCTATGTGAGCCTCGCAGTAATAGGCGAAGATTGCCAGGAGAAGGACGGAGTTGGGTGGAGATTCAGAGCCTGTAGATTATAATGGCGGAGGACAGAGAAGAAGATCTCGGAGAAGGGAGGCACCAGGCCAGCAGCAATGGCGCTTACAAAGAATGGATAGAAGGTGCTCCCTTGGCCCTCAGGGGTGGCGGAGCCGGCCTTGAACCCCTTCCCCCCGTCGATGCCCTGCGCCGCCGCCATCCGGCGCAACCGGGCGAGGCTCGCCTCCGACACATTCGGCGAGTCCAGGGCAGACGAGTACCAAGCTCCGACCGGGGACTGACGAGGCGCCATGGCTTCCTAGGTCACGCGGTCGGAGTAGATCTGGAAATTTTGGAGGAAGGAAGGAGAGGCCCAAGAAAGGGGACCTGAGCAGCAACCGGAGAAAGCAAAAAGCAAAGCCTAGGCAGATGCCGCTCCTTTATCAACTCGCGCGGTTGCTGAGGGGCTCACATCCAATCAACTGCCACGCGGCGCCCAAGGCCGCAGGCTGTTAGGGCCCGTGGCGCTTCGCTCTTGCCCTTTCGCCTCCCTGCACGGCCAAGTCCGGGCGCGCCTTGGGCCCGGGGGCTACTGTCGGTGTTCTGGGAACGGGGGTCCCCAGACTTGCCTGCCTGCAGCCTGCGGCGTGGCTCAAAGGGGGGCCCAGCACGGCCCATCTTCATCAACACAGACCCAAGACCCTCGCGAGGGGCCAAGCCTCGCGGGGCGGACGACACGGAGCTTCCTGAGGCACGGACTCATCAGGCTGGCCCGCAAGGAGGCGGAGAGATCAAGGCGGGGTACCTCACGAGGTGCCCGTGACGCAAGCCATGACGACCAAAGGCGCCAGGCGGGCGCCAGCCGCACAGTGTCCTCCTTTCCTCTTTGGTGCAAAGGGAGCAAGCGCAGGCGAGAGCATCAAGCAAAGACACCCATTTCGGTGCAACGAGACCAAGAACAGTCCAACGACAGGGAGGAAGTCATTGTGGAGCCCAAGCCAGCGTCACCACCAGAGCCTTTGGCAGGCGAGGACCAACTTTAGTCAGGATAAGTGTACCAGATGTTCCCCTTCAAAGTGGCCAATTGTTGGCGCCCTTCCCTCTCAATATTTGGGAAGAGGCCCAGGGCCTTTGCCTATAAATAGGACTAGCCACCCACAGGGTAGGAAAGATCGGATCACAATCGAGAAGAGAGAGAGAGAGAGAGAGAGAAGGGTGACTGAACTCCTCCTAGCAGTTCATCGCCCCAGCCAAGAATAGACCCTCACGAGGCTGTTCTTCCTTGTATTGCTCATCATCATCAGCCCAAGAGGCAATCCACCACACCACACACTGGAGTAGGGTATTACACCACAACGGTGGCCCGAACCAGTATAAACCCTGTGTCTCTTGTGCTGTTCTTTCCATAGCTTAGATCTTAGCGAGGCGGAGGGGTGCAGGTAGGTAGAAGGCGACATCTCCGCATGCACCCCAGTGTTCGAACCTCAAGGGTCTGCCGGAACCCGAAATCCGACATGAGCATTGTCTTCAGGTTGATCAGGTGCGGATATGATAAGATCCTCTTCAGGTTGAGCTTCAGAGGGTATGATTTCTCCAGTTCCCATTAGTTTGATTGATTCACTGGATGGAACTTCATCTAGCACATTTGGAAGGTGCTCTCTTTGTGAACCGTTAGTCTCATCGAACCGCACATCCACTGTTTCAACCACTTTATAATGAAAGAGATTGAAGACTCTGTAGGAGTGTGAATCCTTTCCATATCCAAGCATAAAACCCTCATGTGCTTTTGGTGCAAATTTTGAAGTGTGATGTGGATCCTTGATCCAGCACCTGGCTCCAAATACTCTGAAGTAACTGACATTTGACTTCTTGCCAGTAAGGAGCTCATAAGATGTCTTGTTCAGAAGCTTGTGAAGATAAACACGATTGATTGTATGGCATGCAGTATCAATAGCTTCAGGCCAGAATTTTCTTGGAGTCTTGTATTCATCTAGCATCGTTTGGGCCATCTCAATGAGTGTTCTGTTCTTGTGTTCAACGACGCCATTCTGCTGTGGCGTGTACGGGGCTGAGAATTCATGTGTGATGCCCAAAGTATCAAGATATGTATCAAGCCCAGTGTTCTTGAATTCAGTGCCATTGTCACTTCTGATGTGCTTTATCTTGGCGCCATAGTTGTTCATTGCTCGATTGGTGAAGCGTCTGAAGACATCCTGCACTTCAGTCTTGTAGAGGATTATGTGCACCCAAGTATATCTAGAATAATCATCAACAATGACAAAGCCATAGAGACAAGCAGTAGTAGTAAGAGTTGAGTAATGAGTGGGACCGAAAAGATCCATGTGGAGCAGTTCGAAGGGTCGCGTTGTTGTCATGATTGTCTTCGAGGGATGTTTAGCCCTCGTCATCTTTCCTGCTTCACAGGCATCGCATAAGTGATCTTTCTTGAACTTGACTCCCTCGATGCCTATGAAATGCTTCTTCTTTGCAAGGGTGTGGAGGTTCCTCATGCTAGCATGCCCTAGCCTCCGATGCCAGAGCCAGCATTCTGAAGCTTTTGCTAGAAGACATACGGCAAGCTGTGGTCCTGCTGAGAAATCTACCACATAAAAATCATCTTTCCGATACCCTTCAAACACTAGAGACTTGTCAGATTCCATTAGAACAAGGCAGCAATATTTTCCAAACATTACGATCATGTTCAAATCGCAAAGCATTGAGACAGACATTAAGTTGAAGCCAAGGGATTCAACAAGCATGACTTTATCCATGTGTTGATCCTTTGAGATTGCAACTCTACCTAGACCCAATACCTTACTTTTACCAGTGTCAGCAAATGTGATGTGACTCTTGTTGGATGGACATAAGGTTGAGTCCATAAGAAGGCTTCTTTTGCCAATCATGTGATTGGTACACCCACTATCAATAATCCATTCTGAAGACGCTGGTGTCATACCCTACAGTGCAGTTAGGGGGATAGGCTTCATGAAGAGAATTGTGAAGCAAAAACATTTGACGAACCAGTGGGTTATGAAAGCTTAGATCCAGATTAGGACTGATAAGGAGAGTAGCAAGCGATTCAGGAAAGAAGTACATAATAAGACCATTCGGGCATTTGATCTTGCGCCCTACAAGATGTTTAAGGTCCCCATCAATAGCGTCAGATGATTTTGGTTTTCTGCTGGAGACCCTTCCCTGCAAAAGAGAGTTAAGCTTTGTTAGCCACCCACATCTTCAAGGGTGGCTTAGAAGCAATAAGTCTAAGTGCAGCGTCTGAGAACTTTGGCTTTGGAGCCCTAGCAAAAAGTCTTGCAGGAGGACAATAGTACTCATAAGAATAAGTAGAATAGTTCTTGGTCTTATGAACATGGCGGTTTGATGAACCGCGCTCATATTCATAGGCCTGAGTATGGTTTCCCTGCAAAACATTTGCGTTAGTGCGACTCAAGTGAGTCCTCTGTCTGTATGAAGCCTTTGGACCGTATGAAGCCTGTGGTCTAGGGTTTGTCTTCTTCACCTGTGGTGTCATGATGACATTCACAGGAAGATTTTCCAAACACTTTTTCGGCACCCAGATCTTCTTCATAGGCGGCCCATTCCTGCAGTTAGTACCAATATACCTGGCAAACACTTCACCATTCTGATTCTTAAACAGTTTATAGTTTGCATCAAAGGATTCATCAATGACAATGGGGTTAGTACAAGTGAAGCCAGATAGATTGGATGGATCTGCTGAAGGTTCCTTTGCAGCAACCCATGTGGTTTTGGGGTACTGCTCAGGTTTCCAGTAAGAGCCATCAGCATTCATTTTCCTTATGAACCCAGCACCCTCTTTCCTCGGGTTTCGGTTCAGGATCTGCCTTTTGAGGACATCACATAGTGTCTGATGCCCTTTAAGACTTTTGTACATCCCTGTTTCAAGAAATGTCTTCAACCTAGCATTCTCATCAGCAATAGCAGAGGTATCCTCAGCAGAGGGGTTAGTTCTCACATCAACAGTTGAAGATATTGCAAGAGTAGCAGCAGTAGAACATTCAGCAATAGAAGTAGCATTATCACGCTCAATGCATTTAAGACATGGTGGTTCAAATCCTTCCTGAGCGGAACTGATCTGTTCGGCGCGAAGTGACTCGTTTTCCTTTTGAAGATCTTCATGAGCCGCTCTCAATTTCTCAAGATCTTGCTTCCTTTGAAGATAATCATAGGAAAGCTTTTCATGAGTTGTTGAGAGCGTGTCATGATGACTTTCAAGTTCCTCATACTTAACGTGAAGATTTTTTATGTCTTCAATTAAGGACTCAGATCGAGTCATTTCAGCGTCTAACAGATCATCGCTTTTGTCTAACAGTTTTTGAATATGTTCCATAGCTTTCTGTTGTTCAGTTGCAATTTTAGCAAGTGTTTTGTAGCTGGGTTTTGAACCACAATCGGAGTCATCTTCACTAAATGTTTGATAGTGAGTAGTGCATGTGTTTACCTTGGCACCGCGTGCCACGAAGCAGTAGGTAGGAGCGGAGTAGTCCTTTTCATTTGCATCGGTGTCGGTGATGAAGTCATTGTCTTCAGTGTTGAAGATGGACTTGGCAACGTATGTTGTAGCCAGACTTGCAACGCCAGAATCGGACTCCTCATCAGACTCCACCTCCGCCTCCTCAGAAGCGGACTCCTCCTCTGAATCCATTTCCTTGCCAACAAACGCACGTGCCTTGCCAGATGAGCTCTTCGTGTGTGATGAAGACTTTGAGGAAGACTTGGAAGATGACTTTGAGTATTTCTTCTTCTTCTTGTCGTCAGAGTCATATTCCTTGCTCTTCTTCTTCTTTTTGTTCTCATTGTCCCACCGCGGACACTCAGAGATGAAGTGGCCAGGTTTCTTGCACTTGTGACATGTTTTCTTCTTGTAGTCATGAGTAGAAGCTTCATCATTCCTTGAGATTGATCGTGGAGACTTTCTGAAACCTTTCTTCTTGGTGAATTTTTGGAACTTCTTCACAAGCATAGCAAGTTCCTTTCCAATGTCTTCAGGATCATGAGAACTGCTGTCAGATTCTTCTTCAGATGAGGAGACAGCTTTTGCCTTCAAGGCACGAGTTCGCCCATAGTTTGGACCGTAGATATCTCTTTTCTCAGAAAGCTGAAACTCATGTGTCTTGAGCCTCTCAAGTATGTCAGACGGATCGACTGTCTTGAAATCAGGACATTCTTGAATCATCAGGGCTAGGGTGTCATACAAACTGTCAAGTGATCTCAGTAGTGTCTTGACGACTTCATGCTTGGTGATCTCAGTAGCGCCGAGGGCTTGCAAGCTCATTTGTGATGTCAGTGAGTCGATTAAACATGAGCTGGACATTCTCATTGTCATTTCGCTTGAAGCGGTTGAAGAGGTTGCGAAGGACACTGATTCTATGATCTCTGTGGGTTGAGACGCCTTCGTTGACCTTGGAGAGCCAGTCCCAGACTAGCTTAGATGTTTCCAAAGCATTCACGCGGCCATACTGTCCTTTGGTCAGATGACCACAGATGATATTCTTGGCAGTAGAGTCCAGTTGAATGAACTTCTTGACATCAGCAGCAGTGACACCTTCTCCAGCCTTGGGAACGCCGTTCTTGACGACATACCATAGGTCGACGTCAATGGCTTCAAGATGCATGCGCATCTTATTCTTCCAGTAGGGATATTCAGTTCCATCGAAGACGGGGCACGCAGCGGAGACTTTAATTATCCCTGCAGTCGACATAGCTAAAACTCCAGGTGGTTAAACCGAATCACACAGAACAAGGGAGTACCTTGCTCTGATACCAATTGAAAGTGCGTTATATCGACTAGAGGGGGGTGAATAGGCGATTTTTATGAAAGTCTTCAAAACGTCGAAGTTTCGAAGACAAACGATAGAGATAAACCTATTACTATGCAGCGGAAGGTAGACTACACTAGGCAAACCATAGTCATGTATTCAATGAAGCGAAAGCACAATGACTAATAGCAGCAATGTAGTAAGGATCAGGTAGGAAGATATTATGAAGCCAAACAGAACACGCAGTCACTCAGTGAAGACAGAAGATAGTGCAATCATACAATGACTTCACAAGGACCAACAGTAAGTAAAGGGAAGGGAAGGATGAAACCAGTGACTCGTTGAAGACAATGATTTGTTGGACCAGTTCCAGTTGCTGTGACAACTGTACGTCTGGTTAGGGCGGCTAGGTATTTAAACCTTAGGACACACAGTCCCGGACACCCAGTCCTGAACACGCAGCTCAGGACACCCAGTCCTCACCGTATTCCCCTTGAGCTAAGGTCACACAGACCTCTCCTAATCACTCTGGTAAGTCTTCAAGGTAGACTCCCAAACCTTCACAGACTTCGTTCATCAGCGATCCACAATGTCTCTTGGATGCTCAGAACGCGACGCCTAACCGGCTGGAGGATTCACAATCTTCAGGTGTAATAAGTCTTCAGATCACACAGATAAGAAGACTTAAGTGATGCCTAACACTCTTTGGCTCTGGGTGGTTAGGGATTTATCCTCGCAAGGAATTCTCTCTCTCAAAGGCTTCGAGGTGGGTTGCTCTCAAGCGACAAAAGCCGTACTCTAACTCTGAGCAGCCAACCGTTTATGGTTGTAGGGGGTGGGCTATTTATAGCCACTAGGCAACCCGACCTGATTTGTCCGAAATGACCCTGGGTCACTAAGGAACTGACACGTGTTCCAACGGTCAGATTTCAAACTCACACGGCAACTTTACTTGGTTTACAAGCAAAGCTGACTTGTCCGACTCTGGACAAGATTCGCTCTCATAGTCTTCACTTGAAGACATAGGTTTTGGTTAAGCATCACTTCAGTTATTCTGACTGGTTCTCTTGGACCCCACTTAACAGTACGGTGGTTCCTATGACTCAACAAAGGAAAAACAGAACTACGAAAGATCTAAGTCTTCGAGATCCATAGGCTTCATGTGATGTGTTCTCTTGTCATAGTCTTCAATGAGAATATCTTCATAAACCACCTTTGACATCAATGTCTTCATACATTTTTAGGGGTCATCTCTGGTAGGAATACCGAATCAATGAGGGACTTCTACCTGTGTTATCCTGCAATTCTCACAAACACATTAGTCCCTCAACTAGGTTTGTCGTCAATACTCCAAAACCAACTAGGGGTGGCACTATATGCACTTACACATTATTAGTTTGTACACTCTGCAGAGGTTTGCGCACTTTTCCCCACAAGACTCGATCTTCTCTGTTGAATTTCTCGCACTACATGATGTTTGAGAAAGGGATGACCGAGACACAGTCTTTCAGAAGCATTAACTCTTTACGATGGGTAGACAGTACCACCTACATCTGCTAGTCTAGCACTGAAAGAGGGCACACAACATACTCAACTATGCCAGAGCCCATAATGGCTTGTGGCTGCACACGGAAGTTTCTAGCATGAATAATCTTATGATCCCTTTGAGCCTGGGTGGCATTCCAATAGGATGATCACACGGATACCCCGGGATCTCCTAGGACAACACTGGATTCCCCGGGTGTCCGGGCAAGCCACTAGTATCCCCCAGGGTGCCCCAACCAATCCACCCAGACGTGTATTAAAGTATCCACCTTAAGTTTCCCGTAGATAATTTTACTCTCGCAAGTTTCATTAATTCTCTCAAACCAAATCACGTCTACGAGCATAGCAAAGCAGTATAAGCATAACATAGTAACACCCAAGGGTTTGAATATAAGACAATAGGTTCCTACCTCATCAACTAATTCCCAATACCCACATGTTATCAATCCTACTCATGCAATGTTTGGGGGATAAAATTAATGCATAAAAACTGGGTATCAACGGAATATGATCAAAGTGTGAACTTGCCTTGTACTGTTGATGAAGATGATTCACACTCATAACTCCTAATAGCTCTACTCGTCACACTCCGGTCAATCTATCATAGCAAGCAATAGTAACCACACATAAGTAATCATGTAAAAGAATCAAAGAAAAGATCTCAGAAAACTTCAAAAACAAGCAATTAACTCTTGCAATAGAAAACAATTTCTAACAATACCAAAATTGGGTGGATTTGGTCTTATCAGAAATTTTAGGTCAAGAGCTTCAATTACCAGTAAGAATCAATTAAATCGGAGTTACAAAACTCGAGGTATGAACAAAAGAAGTTTGAATTCAAATCTGTTTGAAACCAAATTTTAAACTTTCAAAAACATGTTTAAGTTGATTATCTGGATAGAGGAGATCAGAAATCAAAGTGAAAGTTTTGGGAAAGTCATTTTATTCCCTCTCATTTAACTTTCATAAAGTGCAACTTTCACTCAATTTCACAAAAGCAACCACACCACAATCAAGAAATCAACCAAAACTATTTATTTAATATAACATTCCAAAATTTAGAATTTTGGGATGTTATAGAAACTATGCTTCTAATGCCTATGTTAAAGAATTTATTGAGAGAATGTCCGCTACTTTGGTAGAAAATAATGATATGCATGAATCTATAGATGATTCCATTGATCTCCTGAAAATCCCCCCCCCCCCCTTGATGAACATGATACTTGCTATTCTTATGGCCAAGATGCCAATATTAATTATACTTATGGGGATGAACTTGCTATAGTTCCTTATGTTAAACATGAAATTATTGCTATTGCACCCACACTTGATAGCTCCTTGAATGAAAAGCATAATTGCAATGATGTTACTATAAATTCTATTAATATCGATTGTGCTAATAATATGCAAAACCCTAAGCTTGGAGTGTATCGCAGGAGCAGCGTATCACCTCCGCAACCCAGCGAACAAACGCCTTGAACCGAACCCATGGAACACAGCTCAGCTCCGGTGCTTCTACGGCTAGACCGGTGTCGTCACCCTCACTAGTCTTTCCTTCTTTTTATAGTTTTCGCTTCCTTTTACTTTTTCTGGATTGGTTCACATTTCCCAGGCTGTGTTCGGCTAGACCAAGCTAGATTAAGCTTTCCTCAGCATACATCTTCAAATATACTACCCGATCATACCTGCGGGGTTCTTTAACGAAGCCGATCAATATATATTTCGTGCATCTATTCGTCTATGTCATGTTTGCACCCTTCCATTATCATTTTTAAGCCACTATACGCCTCAATTGACTTAAGATTTGGCCAAGCTGGGTTGCCTTGCTCCTATGCTTACCCTCTACATTCCCGATTATTCGGCTAGGGGGTAAAGGAGCACCTCTGTGATAGTTATGACCAGATCACACGGGTACGTAACTCAGACTGGTGAAGCTGAAAGCTAGCGTTCGTAAGAATATAATTGGTCGGCCAGGATGGAAGTGAAAATAATTGGTGATCGTCACCAAAACCCGGGGTTATTTTCCCAAAGTGAACATCACCTGCATACTGCGGGCATCCGATTATAACGTCTAGAGTCAACATGACAACCAGAAGAAAGGAACCCAAGGAGGAACTATTTTCTTCGGAAGATGTTTCTTACGTTAAATAGTAATATAACATAACTCCTTGTGCGCATTTTGTCTGTTCACACCAAATGGCCGGATTGCCTGGTTCTTTGAAGTGATTTCCTATAACCTCCAACAACGTTTATAACACGGATGGAGAATATTTGATGTGAAGTACATAGATACATAGAATCAAACACCTTGTTCTTGGTCAATATTATCTATTATGGTATCTAGAGTGTGGTCTTCCTGAGAGATCCGAGCGGCTCGCATCACTTGGTCATACACCAAATGAAGTGGCACTTCTTGCCCATCCGGCCCTACAGGCCCAACCCGAGCTAAATGCTTTCGGTCGAGTTTGGTAAAGCGGGTCTTCACCAATGCCCATGCCTCCCGTTCTCCTTCTTGACAAGCTAATATCTTCCATAGCTCGAAACAACGCCTAGCTCCTTTAAATCGTTCAGCTAGCTCAACCATCCCTTCTAGAGCCGTCTCGGTCGGCCATAATGCCTTGACCATGCTCTTCATAGCTTTCTGAGCTCGCTCATGCACGATGGAAAATTCCTGTAGCAGGTTCCCTCCAAACGAGTTGGACTTTTCCTCGGGGCGCCTGGTTAGGAGACCTAACAAGAGACGTAGCATGTCTCTTACATTTTCATAATACACATGCTTTACGTAATCACAAGTTAAATGTCACT
Organism: Triticum urartu; assembly: GCF_003073215.2. Lineage (NCBI taxonomy): Eukaryota > Viridiplantae > Streptophyta > Magnoliopsida > Poales > Poaceae > Triticum > Triticum urartu. Next base: position 223,924,146 of record NC_053025.1, read on the forward strand.
CACTGAACATGCCACATTTCAATCTCTGGTTCTCCTCATGGGCTTGTGCTAGTTGAGCTTTTAAACTCTCAATTTCTTCGGCTTGTTGCTGGTTTTCCGCCTTAAGCTTGTTCTATTCCTCATGACTTCAGCCAGTACCCGGCGGTCGGCCTCGTGCTGCGATCCGGCATACCTTTGGGATTCCCTGGCCGTCTCTAGGTCCTTATGTAGTTAACCTATGGACTCGGCTGCTATAAGGCAATCTTTCATTAGAAAATGTGCCCCAAGCAATTTTGCATGTTAAATCTTTTACTCACCATGGGCTTCTCTGGTGAATTTCTTGACCTCCTCCAGTTCGGCCTTCATAGGTACCAACTGTGTTCAGCTTTGCTCAAGGTCCTCAGACAACCTTTTGTTTTGTTCCCTTGAGGGCCGCACCATATCGCAACAATATACACATTCAGACCCTTAACTCGGCCATCCCAACCAAATTAAGGCTCAGGGGCTACTGGGTTAGGATTTATGTTCAGTTGTTAAAAACAGTCACTTACCTGCAGGTTGGTTGACATTAGGTTGGTGGATCCCTCAAGTTCTGCTCAGGCGGCTCCGAGATACGCGTCCACCGAACTGAGAGCGTTAAACACTTGTTCGAAAAACAAAGGGTGATGCAGTGACCCCTTCCGCCACCAGTGATTCATCACGCTTTTGACTTCGGAGTTGGTAACCCATACATCCTCGGAATTCCCTGGAAGTTGGCTTCTGGCAAGGACCTCCATGTTGGCTGTAGCGATCCGACCTCAAACGGTCAAATCTCTATGCATAAGTGTCATCCCTGGATCGGTAATGCTGGCACACACAATACCTGAAGGATTTATAATAGACTGCAATCACACACTTATTACATCGAATGTCTCAAAAGAGAACTTATTATAATAATATGTCTTAAGGCCATCTAAATAAGATAACATCGGAAGGCTTCAAAGATATAGTGAGTCCATCAACTACAATGGCATAGCTGAGTGTACGACAATGACCTAGCGCACCTTACTCTTTGTCTGAAAAGCCTGCAACATAATACGTTGCAGCCTGAAACGGGTCAGCACATGGAATATGTTGGCAAAATAACATTGTAGAGCACTGAGCAAGATAAATGCTAACACTACATGCATATATGGCTGTGGAGGCTCTATGGTTATTCTTTTTGCATAAAGCCAATTTTTTCCTACTACAAAGGAATATATTATTTAACTACAAAGTTTGTTGAAAACATTGAGAATGGTAACCCCATCTCAATCCCAATTAGAAAGTAATTAACAACCCAACAAAATTAATTAAGAGTGTTGACATCACATCAATAGTTCAAGAACCAGATACTCAAGATGTCCATAACCGACACGGCTAACCATGATTAGTTTGTACACTCTGCAGAAGTTTGCGCACTTTTCCCCAGAAGACTCGATCTTCTCCATTGTCTTTTCTCGCACTGCATGATGTTTGAGAAATGGATGACCGAGACACAGTCTTCGAAGAAGTCACCTTAACCGGTAGATAGGCCGGTACACCTGCAATCCCCTACATCTGCTAGCCCATCATGGAAAGGTTTCCCACAACTTACTCAACTATGCCAGAGCCCATATTAGCTTGTGGCTGCACATGGAAGTTTCGAGCATGAATAACCTTATGATCCCTTTGAGCTTGGGTGGCGAACCATAGGATGATCACATGGATTCCTCGGGATCGCATTGGACAGCACTGGATTGCCCCAGGTGCCCACAAACAATCCACCCAGATGTGTGTTAAAGTAGCCACCTTAGATAAACCCTTAGTTCATAATAATACTCACAACTGTCATGAATCTCTTAAACCAAACAACGTCTATGAGTATAGCATAGTTGTATTGCATAACGTAGAAGTAACTCCTAGGGTTTGAATGAAAAAGGGCAGTAGGTACTACCTCAACTACTACTTCCCAATACCCACAAGTTATCAAATCCTAACCATGCAGTATTTGAGGGTTGAAACTAATGCATAAAAAACTGGGTAATGAAGAAGTATGATCAAAGTGTTACTTGCCTTGCTGACGATCTGCAAACCCTAGTGACTCGTAGTAGCACGCTTCGCACTCCGAAAATTCTATCGCAAACAAACAATAGCATACATAAGCACTCAAGCATAGATGCAAGGGTAAAACTTAGATGAGAAAGTACAAACTGAAAGTTCAACTGAAGAGCTTCGATTTGCAAAAAGAATCAATCAAATCGGAGCTACTAAACTCAAACTACGATCAAAACAAGTTCGAAATCAAATCTGCCTGAAACCAAATTGTAATTTATCAAAATCATGTTCAAGTTGATTAACTGGAAAGAGGGGTTCGAGACGAATATTTTGGCGTTGGTTTCACCAGATTTGGACGAACAGTTTAAAAGTTGTGAGGGTTCAAATATCAAGGGCTAATCTGTGATAAAAATAATCACAGATAGGTCCCTGGCTGAAAATTAAATAAAAAGAAAAAGACTAACGAACGAACGTTCATTATGAGAGACAAACAAACGAACGTGTTCACAAATAGAGGCTTACGGGCGAACATTCGCAAAATAGCGAAACTGAAGAAAACCAGGAAAAACCCTAACCCTAAAAAAACCGATCTATAACTAAACCGAAAAAAACTAGCGGCGGTTTTTACCGGTTCATGGACGACGAGTCATGGTGACGGGCGGCGGCTTCGGCGGGATCCGACACCGGCGGCAGGGCTGGTGCGGGGCGGCGAATTGCGGCGGCGCGAGGCGGCGGTGCAGCAACGGCGGGGTGGCGGCGACTTGCGGCGGCGGCGGCGTGGCTCGGCCGCGGCTGCAGGCGGCGGTGTGGCGATGGCGGGGTTGGGTGGAGGAGGCGGCGCGGCTGGGCCGGCCACTTGGCTGGGCCTTCGGCCCAGTCGGGCGGAGCTTTTTTTTAAATGAATTCCTCCGAAACAAAAATCCTAAGAAAATATAAAAAAATCTAAAAATGCCAAAAACAATTTTCACCGTCTAAATAAAATATTTAGAACAAAGTGAACATTTTTCTGGCCTAAAAATGCAATTTTGAAAAATGCATATTTTTCTAATTCAAATAAAATAGCAATAAAATCCCAAATAAAATACTTATTTGATTTTAAAAAATTTCCTCCAATATTCCTCTCTTTTTGAAGAAGTCATACTATCCTCCCTCTTTTATTTTTAATATTGAATATATTTGGAGAGAAAAGTATTAAAGCCAAATTGATCCTCTTTTGAAATTTGAGAAAATTCAAATATGAAAATAAATGAAATCCCCAACTCTCTCTGTGGGTCCTTGAGTTGCTTAGAATTTCGAGGATCACAACCAAAATGCAAATAAAATATGATGTGCATATGATGACCTATTTATTACATCCAAATTGAAAATTGGGATGTTACAAACCTACCCCCCTTAAGATGAATCTCGCCCTCGAGATTTGGGTTGGCTAGAAAATTGGTGTTGGTGGTCTTTCCGTAGGTCTTCTTCTTGTTCGCAAGTGGCTTCATCCTCGGTATGGTGGCTCCACTGAACTTTGCAAAACTTGATAACCTTACCGCGTGTAACTTGGCTAGCAAACTTGAGAATCTTGACGGGTTTCTCCTCATAGGTCAGATCACTATCCAACTAAAATGCTTCCAGTGGCACTGTATCTCTCAGAGGAATATCAGCCATCTCAGCATGGCACTTCTTCAACTGGGAAACGTGAAACACATCATGAACTCCTGACAGTCCTTGAGGTAACTCCAACTTGTAGGCAACCTCTCCCATTCGTTCCAGAACTCGGTACGGTCATACAAATCTCGGGGCTAACTCCAAATCGTTTTATTCCTTGTAGATGTGATACATGAAGATATGCTCGGTCTCCAATCTCATAGGCTACCTCCTTTCATTTGGTATCTGCATAACTCTTCTGCCTGGACTGAGCTACCTTCAGTCAATCTCGAATGAACCTGACCTTCTCTTCAGACTCTTTAATCAAATCCGGTCCAAACAACTGACGATCTCCAACTTCATCCCACATTAACGGTGTCCTACACCTTCTTCCATACAAGGCTTCGAAAGGTGCCATCTTCAAACTAGCTTGATAACTGTTGTTGTATGAGAACTCTGCATAAGGTAAATTGTCATCCCAACTAGATCCATAATCTAGCGCACAAGCCCTCAACATGTCCTCCAGAATCTAACTGACTCTCTCGGTCTGTCCATCTGTTTGCGGATGAAAGGCTGTATTGAACTCTAGCCTGGTACCCAAAGTCTGGTGCAGCTGATTCCAAAACTTCGAGGTAAATTGTGTCCCTCTATTTGCTACGATGGTCCTCGGAACTCCATGCAGACATACGATCCTGGTCATATATATCTTGGCCAACTCCGCGCTTGTATAGGTGGTTTTCACTAGGATAAAGTGAGCTACCTTGGTCAAACGATCCACTACTACCTAGATAGAATCGTATCCTGGTCGGGTCCTGGGTAATCCGATGATAAAATCCATGCCAAGCTTGTCCCACTTCCATTCGGGTATCGGCATGGGCTGCAGTAATCCTGCTGGCTTCTGATGTTCTGCCTTCACTTTTTGACATACATCACACATGGCTACATACTCGGCAATGTCCTTCTTCATACCAGTCCACCAGAAACACTCCTTCAAATCCAAATATATCTTGGTGTTTCCGGGATGAATCGAGTATGGAAAATCATGAGCTTCCTATAGTATTAACTTCCTAATTTCCACATTATTGGGCACATATATACGATCCTCAAACCATAAAGTCTCGTGCTCATCCTCACGAAAACCCTTGGCTTTTCCGTTGCTCATTTTCTCCTTCATCTCAGTGATTTCCTTATCATACTTCTGAGCTTCTCGAATCTACCCCAATAATGTAGATTGAACCTCCATTGCTGCGACAAAACCTCTTGGAACTACCTCCAAACGAAGTTCCCTGAGATCGTAAACTAACTCATGTGGAAATCCTTCGCTTACGACGGTATTGGCATAACTCTTTTGGCTCAAAGCATCTGCTACGACATTGGTCGTTCCTGGCTGATAGTGCAACTTCATATCATAATCCTATATAAGCTCCAACCATCTCCTTTGCCTAAGATTCAGCTCCTTCTGCGTGAAAATGTACTTCAAACTCTTGTGATCCGTGTACACATCACATCTGTTTCCAATAAGAAAATGTCTCCAGGTCTTAAGCGCATGCACTATGGCTGCTAACTCCAAATCATGTGTGGCATAATTCAACTCATGAGGTCGAAGCTGACGTGAGGCGTATGAAACAACTCTTCCGTCCTGCATCAGTACTCCTCCAAGTCCTAAGCGAGAAGCGTCGCAATACACTTGGAAATACTTGTGTATATCCGAAAGAATCAGCACTGGGGCTGTAACCAAACATTTCTTCAACTCCTGAAAACTGGCCTCACAAGCTTCAGTCCATTTGAACTTGGTGCATTTTTCAACAACTCCGCCATAGGTTTTGCAATCTTGGAGAAATTCTCTATGAATCTCCGATAATATCCCGCGAGTCCTAGAAAACTGCGCATCTCCCCAACTGAGGTGGGTGCCAACCACTTAGTTACAGACTGAAACTTGGTGGGGTATACTTCTATACCTTCTCGTGATATAACATGTCCAAGAAATCCAACTTCCTTCAACCAAAACTCACACTTGCTAAACTTGGCATACAATTGATGTTCCCTGAGCTTCTCGAGAACTAGGTGCAAGTGTTCCTTGTGTTCCTCTTCATTCTTCGAGTATACCAAAATATCATTAATGAACACCACAACAAATTTATCCAGGAACTCCATGAACACTTTATTCATCATGCTCATGAAATAGGCAGGGGCATTTGTCAATCCAAATGACATGAATGTGTACTCATATAGCCCGTACCTTATGGTGAAAGCTGTCTCAGGTATATCCTGTTCTTGGATCTTCAGCTGGTGGTATCCTGATCGCAGATCGTTCTTGGAGAATACTTTAGCTCCTTGTAGCTGGTCAAACAAATCATTAATCATCGTTAGTGGGTACTTGTTCTTGATCGTCACTTCATTCAATGCATGATAATCAACGACCATTCTCAAAGATCCATCCTTCTTCTCAACCAAGAGCAGTAGGGCTCCCCACGGTGATGAACTTCGTCGAATGTAACCATTCTCCAATAACCCCTTAATCTATTTCTTAAATTCCTCCAGATCATTCGCGGCCATCCGATACGGTCTCTTCAACATGGGTCCGGTGCCAGGCAACAGTTCTATCAAAAACTCTATGTCTCGATCTAGTGGCATGACTGGTAGTTCCTCTGGAAATACATCTGGGTAATCCTTCACAATAGGAACTTCCTCATGAACAACTCATGAGAGGGAATTCACTTGGGTCTTCTTCGGCGCATGCCGTGACACAGACTTAATCCTTTTTCCCTCCGGGGTGGTGAGTAAAATTGACTTGCTGGTGCAATCGATGTTCCCTCCATACATCGATAGCCAATCCATGCCTAGTATCACATCCAGTCCTTGTGACTCCAGAATTATTAGGTCTGAGGGGAAAATATGCCTACCTATGGTCAATGGTATCTGAAAACATCCTTGGCTTGCCATATACTCCGCTCCTGGCGAGCTTACTAACATATGTGTCTTAAGAACTTTGGTGGGCAACTTATACTTATCCACAAACCCCCTCGAAATGTATGAATGTGATGCACCATTATCGAAAAGAACGATTACAGTAAATGACTTAACAGAACACTTACCAATAACAGCATCTGGCTGCTCTTCAACCTCCTCCACGCTAACGTGGTTCACTTGTCCCCTGTTGAAAGGATTGGGCTTCTTCCCAAAGCTTCCATTTTCGTTGCCATTCTTCAACTTAGAACAATCATTGGCGTAGTGCCCAGTCTTCACGCACTTGTAGTAGGTGACATGACTCAGATCCTTTTTAGCGGGTGTTGCTGGGTTGGAACGGTTCTTGTTGTTTCTTGCTCCATTCCCATTTCCATTCTTGGGGCCACTGTGATTATGCGGACTTCCACCATTGTGGGTGTGGCCTCCATGGTTATGGGTATATCCTCCCGAGTTTGGGGTAAAACGAGGCTTGTGCGATGCTCCAGAAATATACTTCCCTTGTCCGTACTTCCTTTTGCGGCTCTCTATCTGCTGCTGCTTGCTTTTAATCATAAGGGATCAATCTTCCAACTCCTGGTAGTTAGTGAATGTTGCCACCATCAACTGCATACTCATCTCATCATTCAGCCCTTCCGTAAACTTTTCCTGCTTCGCGGCATCTTTGGGCACATCATTTGGGGCATAGCGGGCTAACTTGCTAAACTCATCCACGTACTACCCCACAGTATGATTTCCCTAGCGTAAGTTGTGAAACTCACGCTTCTTCATATTCATAGCTCCCAAGAGACATGTGCAGTGCAGAATGCTTGCTGAAATTGATCCCAATTAACATTGGCTATGAGGAACGTGGTGGTGTAATTCTCCCACCATGAGGTTGCTGGTCCATCCAGTTGGTGTGCGGCAAAGTGCACCTTCTCATCATCTGTGCAACCTGCGATGGTCAACTCCCTTCCAATCCTGTGTAGCCAGTCATCAGCAACAATCAGCTCGGTGCTACTGGAAAACATCGGCAGATTCAACCTCAAGAAATAGGCTAAATTGTCAACTGGAGGTGGTGGTGGTGGGTTGTTGTTATTGTTGTTCTTGTTGCCCTGGTTCTGGACTAGTAGCTGCATCAAGGCATTCTGCTGCTGGATCAACTGGGTGAGCTCTGGTGGGAAAACAAGTCCGGGGTCACGTCTCGAAGGCATCTGATGGTTTTAGAGGGAAGAGATTAGAATAGAATGAGGTATAAAGAGAAAGCACTACCCATATGCACATGAGACAAACACAATCATATCACACCACTCAATTCAAACACGGGCATACAATCGATCTAGCTACCATTACATAATACTCGGACGTTTCTATATACATGGGGAATACTACTGATAATATGGTGGTCATCTAGAAATATTGATCGGTGGAAGACTCCATGATATCCGCTCCAGCTTCATCTTCGTAATCATCATCACTACTGTCGGGGTTGAAGTTAGTGTCGTCGATGATGATATAGTCCGCGGGATGATCGTCATGTCCTCCCGGTGCGGGGTATCCCATGAATGCTCCTAGCTTCTTCTTCAGCTCTTCATTCTTCTCCAGTAGCACTGCGTTTTCCTCTTCATATCCATCGCATGTAGACTTGAGTTCCTCTTCAAGCTCCATGTTCCTTGTCATCACCTTCTTTAGATCTATCATGCTGGCGCACATCTGATTCTCCTGTCGACGAATGTGTTAGTTTAACTCCTGGATGTAGGCTGCAATGGACTTGTCCCTCCTGGTGCTGATCATATCCATTGCTCATCTCGGCTCCCACATATCTGGTAGATGGTGTCCTCAAGGTCCTTGTGATAGACTTAGCCGATGCGTCCCATGGCGATGTTTGCTGCCATGCTCTTTCCTAGACTCCAGGTTGGTGGATCAAAGGAAAACTTTATGGGCTCAGTCACTGGTATGAATGTTCTTCCTGGAACATCTACTCGAATGGTCCAGCGCTCTTCTTCCAGTAGAGTGGCGGTGTAGGTCCCGGTGAAGCTTGGTATTCCGATGTTCAGGTATCTAGTGGCCTCCTTCAAGTGTCGTCCAAAAGGAGTGTCTTCATCCGGTTGACCAAACTTGTTCCTTGGGTCCGCCACCTATAGAGTGGAAAGTGGAGAAGAGTCAGAAATGAGTAGAGAAGAGTGTGCTATGGCTCATCTTAGTGGTCGCGTCCTATAGTTAGCGTGTGCTCTGATACCATCTTGTAGCGATCCGACCTCAAACGGTCAAATCTCTGTGCATAAGTGTCATCCCTGGATCGGTAATGCTGACACACACAGTACTTGAAGGATTTATAACAGAGTGCAATCACACACTTATTACACTGAATGTCTCAAAAGAGAACTTATTACATTAATATGGCTTAAGGCCATCTAAATAAGATAACAACAGAAGGCTTCAAAGATAAAGTGAGTCCATCAACTCCAACGGCATAGCTGAGTGTATGACAATGACCTAGCGCACCTTACTTTGCGTCTAAAAAGTCTGCAACATAATACGTTGCAGCCTAAAACGGGTCAGCACATGGAATATGCTGGCAAAATAACACAGTAGAGCATTGAGCAAGATAAATGCTAACACTACATGCATATATGGCTGGTGGAGGCTCTATGGTTATTGTTTTTGTGTAAAGCCATTTTTTCCTACTGCAAAGGAATATATATTATTTAACTACAAAGTTTGTTGAAAACATTGAGAATAGTAACCCCATCTTAATCCCAATTAAAAAGTAATTAACAACCCAACAAAATTAATTAAGTGTTGAGATCACATCAATTATTCAAGAACCAGATACTTAAGATGTCCATAAACAGGGACACAGCTAACCATGATTAGTTTGTACACTCTGCAGAGGTTTGCGCACTTTTCCCCATAAGACTCGATCTCCTCCGTTGTATTTTATCGCACTACATGATGTTTGAGAAACGGAGGACCGAGACACAGTCTTTCCGAAGAAGTCACCTTAACCGATAGATAGGCCGATGCACCTACAATCCCCTACATCTGCTAGCCCATCATGGAAAGGTTTCACACAACTTACTCAACTATGCCAGAGCCCATATTGGCTTGTGGCTGCACACGGAAGTTTCCAGCATGAATAACCTTATGATCCCTTTGAGCCTGGGTGGTGAACCATAGGATGATCACATGGATTCCCCGGGATCTCCTTGGACAGCTCTAGATTGCCCCCGGTGCCCACAAACAATCCACCCAGATGTGTGTTAAAGTAGCCAACTTAGATAAACCCTTTGTTCTTAATAATACTCACAACTGTCATGAATCTCTCAAACCAAACCATGTCTACGAGCATAGCATAGTGGTATAAGCATAACGTAGAAGTAACTCCCAGGGTTTGAATGAAAAGGGGCAATAGGTACTACCTCAACCACTACTTCCCAATACCCACAAGTTATCAAATCCTAACCATGCAGTGTTTGAGGGTTGAAACTAATGCATAAAAAACTGGGTAATGAAGAAGTATGATCAAAGTGTTACTTGCTGTGCTGACGATCTGCACACCCTAGTGACTCGTAGTAGTACGCTTCGCACTCCGGAAATCCTATCGCAAACAAACAATAGCATACATAAGCACTCAAGCATGTATGCAAGGGCAAAACTCATATGAGAAAGTCCAAACTGAAAGTTCAACTGAAGAGCTTCGATTTCCAAAAAGAATCAACCAAATCGGAGCTACAAAACTCACACTACGATCAAAAGAAGTTCGAAATCAAATCTGCTTGAAACCAAATTTTAATTTGTCAAAATCATGTTTAAGTTCATTAACTGGAAAGAGGGATTCGAGCGGTTAAAAAGTTGCGAGGGTTCGAAGATCAGGGGCTAATCTGCGATAAAAATAATCGCGTATAGGTCCCTAGCTGAAAATAAAAAAGAAAAAAAGACTAACGAACGAACGCTCGTTATCAGAGACAAATGAACGAATGTGTTCGCAAACATAGGCTTACGGTCGATTGTCCGCAAAATAGCGAAACCGAAGAAAACCGCGAAAAACCCTAACCCTAAAAAACCGATCTAGAACTAAAATGAAAAAAAACCGGCGACGGTTTTTACCGATTCGCAGGCGGCGGGTCAACAGCAGCGGGTGGCGTCTTCGGCGGGATCCGGCGCGGGCAGCGGGGCTGGTGCGGGGCGGCGGCGCGGCTAGGCGGCGGCTGCATGCAGCAGTGCGGCGACGGCGGGGTTGGGTGGAGGAGGCGGCGCGGCTAGGCCTTCGGCCCAATCGGGCGGAGCTTTTTTTTAAAATAAATTTCGCTGAAAGAAAAATTCTAATAAAATATATAAAAAAATTCTAAAACTGCCAAAAACAATTTTCACCATCTAAATAAAATATTTATAACAAAGTGAACATTTTTCTGGCCTAAAAATGCAATTTTGAAAAATGCATATTTTTCTAATTCAAATAAAATAGCAATAAAATCCCAAATAAAATACTTATTTGATTTTTAAAAAATTCCTCCAATATTCCTCTCTTTTTGAAGAAGTTATATTATCCTCTCTCTCTTTTATTTTTAATATTGAGAATATTTGGAGAGAAAAATATTAAAACCAAATTGATCCTCTTTTCAAATTTGAGAAAATTCAAATCTGGAAATAAGTGAAATCCCCAACTCTCTCCGTGGGTCCTTGAGTTGCTTAGGATTTCTAGGATCACAACCAAAATGCAAATAAAATATGATATGCATATGATGACCTATGTATTACATCCAAATTGAAAATTGGGATGTTACATTGGCACCAGACCTAGCCGAGGACTTTGGCCCGGGATTACCCCCTGGCACTTCCTTAACATTCTCGGACGAAGCTGGCGCTACATGTCTCCTGCAGGTCAGAAGAAAAGTTTATGAGTGCTTGCGGCGGCTATGACAGTGCCAGACTACGAATTGAATATACTACCTCTTGGTCATGGGCATGGTTGATGTAACTCCCACAACTGTCATGCATTTGGAAGCTTTATGGTCATTCGGCGCTGAGACGGCCGGCGCCACTCTCGCTGGTGTTTGGAGCATGGTGCGACAACCCTTTGAAGTAGAAGTGTTTGTACTCAGAACGACGGGAGGCGAACGCCCTTTTTGTGTAGAGGTCTTTTTGTCACTTACAACGGAGGAGGGGAGTGTCCCAGAGTGATTGGCCAAAAGCGCCACTTTAGAGCCATCAAGACTCTCCAGGTAGAAAACCCCATCTTCAAAATCAATCAACGTTTCTCGATCGTCATGAAATCCCGGGTCATCATTGCGGGAATAACTCTCCAGATGAGAAGGGTAGCTAACTGTCTCAATCTACTGCCTCCATTTCTGTTCGGAAAGTTAAAAGATCCAATTAGACAGAAAGTGGACATAACATCTGAACTACAAAATGTAGCGGAACTCACCCATTCAATGGGATTGTAGCTCGAGTAGGCATTCTTGGAATTTAGGCGGGCAAACTCTTACTCTCTCCTTTAAAGAGATCGGCCAGTATGGCCGCCATGGCTTTTTGGTTGGCAGGTGTCGGTGTCAAAACCGGCGGATCTCGGGTAGGGAGTCCCGAACTGTGCATCTAGGATCGATGGTAACAGGAGACGGGGGACACGATGTTTACCCAGGTTTGGGCCCTCTCTATGGAGGTAATACCCTACTTCCTGCTTGATTGATCTTGATGAGTATGAGTATTACAAGAGTTGATCTACCACGAGATCGTAATGGCTAAACCCTAGAAGTCTAGGCTATGTGGGTATGGTAATGAGTATATGTGGTGTCCTTTCCGGACTATCCCCCTCGGTTTATATAGGCACCGAGGGAATCTAGGGTTTACATGGAGTCGGTTACATAAGAAGGAATCTTTGGTCGCCAAGCTTGCCTTCCACGCCAAGTAGAGCCCAATCCAGACATGGTGCAGTCTTCGGCCTTCATGTCTTCATAGCCCATTAGTCCGGCCCATGGGTAACAGGCCAGACGCCCGAGGACCCCTTAGTCCAGGACTCCCTCAGTAGCCCCCAAACTAGTCTTCAATAGCGAGGTGCTCGACACATATATTGTCTTCGGCATTGCAAGGCGAGTTCCCCCTTCAATGATCTCCAAGTAATGTATTCGGCCATTGATCCAATGTCGCCTCCTTGGCGTCTGCACGTTGAATAATCTTTGTCCTCCATGTGTCGAGTGAATGTGGAAAGTCAGGGTATTTTTGCGAATAACACCCCATCCATGCGAGGACGAGTGCCTACTTAAAGAGATTGGATCCCAGATCCATTCAGCGCTACGCAGAAGAAATCCCCAGAGACTTCTTAGGCGAAACCATTCCAGCATGGCTAGTGCTCCCAGCTCCTCCACTCGTCCCAGCCCAGAGAAAGGTGAATGGGAGAGGTGTTCCGTGTCTCATAGCCGATTGACGAAGTTGCAAATGCAAGGATTCCTTCCCCATGCAGATCTAGTCCCTCTTCGAACGGGGCTAGCTTTCTTCAATGAGGGGACTCAGGCAGAGGACTTCCCCAATCCGTCCGGGGGAGAGCGAGTGTGTTTTGTCCCCAACCTGCTAAGAGGCGTTGGATTTCCAATCCATCCATTCCTCTGAGGGCTTCTGGAATACTACGGCCTCCAGCTACACAATTTCACTCCGGCCTCTATTCTGCACATTGCGGGTTACATCGCTTTATGTGATCTTTTCCTGGGCGTTGAGGATCATTTCGAATTGTGGAGGAAGCTGTTCTGTCTCGTCCCGCACAATCACAAAGGGTCAATATTTGAAGTGGGCGGAGCCGAAGTATGGCACGTCGCCGATACCGGATATCCATCCGGCACACCAAGGAAGGCACCCGATGAATGGCCCTCCGAATGGTTTTATATAGACGACGTTGCGCTTCCTGACCCGATTCAAAAGCATCTTCCTAAATTTGCGTGCGTCCCGCTGCAGAAACACCATAGTTGGCATCCCCTGAGTCTTGAAGAGGAAGATGGCACGGAGGTTCGTCAACTGATGAGCAGGATAAAAGAGCTCACATAGTCCGGACTCACAGTAATCGAGGTTGTGGCGATTTCCATAGCGCGAGGGGTTCAGCCGCTCCAATACAGAGGGCTTCCAATGTGGCATTACAATGGGGAGGACGACTCCTCTCGCTGCGGCCGGAAAGGTCCGGATACCCCTGCCGCTTTGGCTAAGATATTAGCCAAACTGTTCAAAGGGGAGGAAAAGGAATTTCTCCGCATTAAATTTAGGGACGGGTATTCTATGTATAACCCTCCCAGCTGGGTAAGGCCCGACCCCTATGCTTTTACTCCTTCCATCTCGGAATTGCCTTTGATAAACTTCTAGCTTGTTTGCTTATGACAGCACCGGTGAAAGGTCACCGAGGGATTTTATAGTCCCGCCCCACAGCCGGAGGACCACAACCGGGAGCTCGATCCCGGGTTCGAAGAGGATCTGGATATATTTGTGGTGCTTGCGGAGGGGGTGTTTTACCAGACAAGCTACGATGGCACAGAAGTGGCCATCATCGCCGACTACCCCGTTCTTCTTCCAGCTTCACACGTAAGTGATCCAAACACCCCATATTCAAAAGAGATCTCTCCTTCCTTCTTACCCACCGCACTGTCTTGTGCTCAAAAGGGAAGGGTTCAGCATGCCGTACTACTCCAAGGGTACCTCCGAAGAGAGCGTCCCCCACTCCAGGCAAGCCTTCCAAGAGGAAAGCAAACGAAGATACGGCCGTGCCTTCATTGAAGAGGTATGAATTCGCCAACCTGCACTTGAGCAGTCACATCCGACCATGACCTTCCTGTTATCCACGTGTCAGGAAAAAGACGCGCCGGACCGTATCCGGAGGTTCGAGTGGCCGTACTTCCCACAGCAAGGATTCGAATCCTGCCATGAAGACGGGGGCTGATGCGGAGGTGAAGCCGGACTGTCCTCTAGCCGAGGACTCGGATGATGTATCCGTCACCAACTCGGAAGTGGAGAGTGCGATGAATCATCGGCGCCGCCGGGGCATTTTACAAGACCCTGGCTTTTCAGAAGAGTCATTTAACGCCTTCAACTCGACCGATGCATACATTCAAGCTGCTCGAGATGGGATTAACAGGCCCACGAAGCAACATTGGAAAGATGTGCAGGTAAATTTGTTTTGTCTGACTATGAGGACCATATGCCAGTAGCCCCCGAGACTTAAAGGAGTTGGAACAACTAATTTAAGGATCAATGTATGACCAGGTGCTTACGGAGAAGAACGCCCAGCTAGCTCAGGAGCTAGAAAAGTGTCAGCGCTAGCTGCTTGCTGCCAATGCCGAACTGGAGAAATACAAGGCATCTCCTGGTAATGTTTCCTTCTATTGAAAATTCATAATGATACACCTATAGTGCAAATCTGGGTGCTAATCTATGTGTTCGGCCAGTAGACCAAGTACGAGAGCAGCTGGACGCTGCTCGAAGCGAAGAACACAGAGCAAAAAAGCTACTAGCAGCGGGCGAGCGTGTATTGACAAAAGTCTTTCAAGAGAAAAAGAAACTCTAGGACTCGAACTCCAAACTAGGCGAAGAACTGAAAGATGTGCGAGCTCAGCTAGCTGACTCTGTGAAGGAGAATAAGAAGCTGCGAGGTGGCATATTCAGTATGTCGCCACTTTTGTTTTATAACAATTTTGGAGGTAACGGTAGCTGATATAGCTGTGATTGCAGGTGTTTTGATGAACCGCCCCGAAGAGGAGGTGTCCGGGTCATCGAGTGATCTTCTGCAAGGGCTGTCGCAGTTGCACGAGCAAGCTCGGCAGGTGATGAGGAGTGTAGCCAAGGCTTTATGGCCATCCGATCCCCCTCCAGGAAGCATGGAGAAGCTGGTAGAGCTGTTCAAGGGAGCGTGGCGGCGTATCCGGTTGTGGAAGATATCGGCATGCCGAGAGGGTGCGCGAGAGGCCTAGGCCATGGTGAAGACGCGATACACCAAGATGGATCCTAATCACATGGCTCATGTCGGACCGCTAGGGTCGAATGGGCAAGAAATTCGCATTAGTTTAGTATATGACCAAGTAGAGGTGACCGACAAATATTCCCAATAGGATTGTAAGTTAGACTGCCTGTTTGAAGGTGTAGAGGAGGAGGTTTTTGAGTCCAAGTGATTGTGTACTTTCCTCATCTAGCTGAATTGTATATCATTTGTCATGGCAGACCTTTTCGCTTCAACGTCCGGTCCCGAAGGTGCGGAGTGTTTCTGAATACCGTCGCACCGAATTGGCCGGGGTATGCCTGGAAAACTAGGCGTAGGGGTCATAGTTTCTTGAACAGACAAGTTGTATCCGGCTAGCTATGTTATATTACATTGATATCGTAAGAAACATCTTCCAGAGAGAATAGTTCCGTTAAGGGTTCCTTTCCCTGGGTGTGCATGCATTTAATGCGCACTTCTGAATTGTGGTGTGAGCACCACGGTTTGTATAACTTCTGGGGGTGCACAATGGAGTGAGTTTTAAAAAAACATCTTTAATTCACCGACCGAATATTCCCTTAAGAACGCTAGCTTTCGGCTTCACCCAGTCTGAGGTACACATCCGGATGACCCGGCAGTAACAATCACAGAGGTGCTCCCTTTATTCCCTAGCCAAACTAACGGGAACGTAGGGCATAAGCACATGAGCCAGGCAACCCGGCTTGGCCAAAACTTAAGTCATATCGATGCATATAATGGCAAAGAAAAGGTACATATGGAAAAACTCATATGTGAGGAGCTTGATGCTCAAGGAATGACACGAACTTCTGTCCGAGTAGCCCCCAGGTACTAGTGGCGTACATGTTTAAAGATGTATGTGCCGATGGTGTGCGGTCTAGCCGCACCAAAGCTTTAAAGCAAGAAAGAAGAAAGTTGTAGCGACCCGACCTCAGATGGTCAAGTCTCTGTGCTTCTGTGTCATCCCTGGATCGGTAATACTGACACACACAGTACTCGAAGGATTTATAATAGTGTAGCAATCACACACTTATTACATCGAATGTCTCAAGAGAGAACTCATTACAGTAATATGGCTTAAGGCCATCTAATACGATAACAGCGGAAGGCTTGAAAGATAAAGTGAGTCCATCAACTCCAACGGCATATCTGAGCTGCACGGCAACGACCTAGCGAACCTTACTCCTCGTCTGAAAAGTCTACAACATAATACGTTGCAGCCCGAAAACGGATCAGCACATGGAATATGCTGGCAAAGTAAACAGTAGAGCAAGAATAGAATAATGCTATCACTACATGCATATTTGGCTGGTGGAAAGCTCTATGGTTACAGTTTTGCGAAAAGCCGATTTTTCCCTACAACAAAGGAATAGATTTTAATTTAACTATCATGGTGGTTGAACAACATTGAGAAGGTTCCTCCAACTCAATCCCAATTAAAGTGATTAACAACCCAACAATATTAGTTAAACATGATGAGATACTTGCGATAACCCAAGCACTAGATACTCAAGAATTGTCCATAACTGGGGACACGGCTAACCATGATTAGATTATACACTCTGCAGAGGTTTGCGCACTTTTCCCCACAAGACTCGATCGCCTCCGTTGGATTTCTCGCACTACAGGGTGTTTGAGAAACGGATGACCGAGACACAGTCTTTCAGAAACATTAACTCTCTACTCCGGACAGACCATACCAAACCTACATCCCACTACCTGCTGATCTGCCTCTTTAAGAGCTTCACGTAACTTACTCAACTATGCTAGAGCCCATAATAGCTTGTGGCTGCACACGGAAGTTTCTAGCATGAATCATCTCAGTTCCATTTGAGCCTGGGTGGCGGTCCATAGGAAGATCACACGGGTACTCCGGGATTTCCCAAAAATACAGGCAACACTGGGTACTCCAGGTGCCTCAATCCACCCATTTGTTTGATTAAGTTGCCACCTTAAGTTGAACCATTAATTAACATGCTCACATCTTTCATGGATTTCACTCAAACCCAAACCACGTCTACGAGCATAACATAGCATAGTAATATAAGCAACGCGTAGAGTAACTCCCAAGGGTTTGAATGTAACAGGGTAATAGGTTCTACCTCATCAACTACTTCCCAACCCACACGTTAATGACATCCTAATCATGCAATGTTTGAGGATTGGAACTAATGCATAAAAACTGCGTGATAAAGGGGTATGATCAAAGTGTTACTTGCCTTGCTGACGATCTGCGAAACCTAGGGACTCGTAGTAGCACGCTTCGCACTCCGGGTGTTCTTTCGCAAGCAAACAATAGCATACATAAGTAACAAGCAACGATGCACCAGCAAAACTCAAATAAAAGAGGGTTGACCAGAAGTTTCAACTTAAGAACTCTGGTTCGCAAAAAGAATCAAATCAAACGGAGCAACAAAACTCAAACAGCAAAAGAAAGAAGCTTCGTTTACTAATCTGAAACTAGGTCAAATTTTCCAGTAGAAAAAACTTGTTTGAGTTGGTTAAACAGAAAGAGGGTTTCGGGACGAAACTCTAGGCGCTTGAATCGCCTGATTCTGACTAACGAGCGAAAAGAAAAACAGAAACTAAGATCAGATCAGAAATCACGATCAGAAAAATCGCGGAATAAATCCGAAAAAAGAAAACTCACGAACAGACTAATGAACGAGCGTTCATTAGCTGTAACTAACGGGCGAAAACCGTTCGTTAAAACGAACATCTGCTAACTAGAAGAACCGAGAAAAACCGGCGAATCCGAAAAAAACGGATCTAGGGTTTTCTAAAAAAACCCGAACGGTTTTAAAAAAACCGGCGTCGGAGTCTGGTGGCTACCTCCGGCGAGGGGGCTCCGGCGAGGCGGGGGCAGCGGCGGGCGGCGGCTCGCGAGGGCGGCGGCGGCGGCAAGCGACGGCGGCAAGCGGTGGCGTTGGCGGCTAGCGCGGGCGGCGGCGGCGGTGGCTAGCGCAGGCGGCGGCAGCTGCGGCGGCGGTGGCGGTGGCGTTTGGGGGCGGGGTGGCGGCGTATACAAAGGGGGCGGGGCGGCGACTTGGAGGAGGGGGCAAGGCACGACGGAGGCGGAGTCCAACTCGGACTTCGGTCTGAGTGGCGGCTGGGCCGGCCTGGCCGGCCCAGTCGGGCGCGGGAACTTTTTTTTTAAATAATTTAGCCGACCGAAATAAAATCCTAGAAAAATAAATAAAAATCTAAAAATGCCGAAATAAATGTTAACCGTCTAAATAAAATATTTAGAACGAGATGAACATTTTCTTGGCCCTAAAATGCAATTTTAAAAAATGTGCAATTTTTCTAATGCAAACAAAATTGCAATAAAAACAAATATTTGATTTTAATATTTTTTCCTCCAATATTTCAATTATCTTGGAGAAGTCATATTATCTCCTCTCACATATTTTTGTATGAAATATTTTTGGAGAGAAAATAATTAAAACCAAAAATCCTCGTTTTCAAGATTTGATAAAAATCAAATTTGAAAACGGGGAAATCCCCAACTCTCTCCGAGGGTCCTTGAGTTGCTTAGGATTTTTGAGGATCACGAGACGAAATGCGAATAAAATATGATATGCATGGATGACTATGTATAACATTCCAAATTTGAAAATTTGGGTTGTTACAAAAGTAATCGGAAAAGAGGGAAAAATAATGGAAACTACAGGGGAGGAGGAGACGAACAAGGGGTTTAGCGCTAGGCGTAGAATCTCGGGAGTCTGGCTGCATTCCAGGGGTTCGGCTCGAGGCGATTGTCTGATGCATCGTGAAGACGATATGCTTCTCCGGTGAGAACTTCATCAATTATGAAGGGACCCTCCCATTTGGGCTTGAGTTTTTCCTTTTTCTTCTCCAGGAGGCATAGAAAGAGTTCGCCAACGTTGTAAGTCTTGGCCCGTACTTCTCTGCTTTGATATCTTCGAGCCTGCTGTTGGTAAACTGCTGAACGGGCTTTTGCGACATCGCGTTCCTCCTCCAGGGCATCTAGGCTGTCCTGCTGATCGAGCTCGGCTTCTCTCTCTTCGTACATATGCACTCCAGGTGAGTCGTGAATAATATCGCAGGGCAATACGGCCTCTGCACCATACACCATGAAGAAAGTTGTGTACCCGATAGTACGCTTGGGCGTGGTCCGCAGCCCCCAGAGTACGGAGTCGAGCTCCTCAACCCAGTGCTTGTCTGATTCTTTCAAAGACCGCACTAGTCTGGGCTTGATGCCGCTCATAATAAGACCGTTGGCGCGTTCGACTTGACCGTTGGTTTGTAGGTGGTAGAGGGAGGCGTAATCTAGTTTAATGCCCAGATTAGTACACCAGGTTTTTACCTCGTCGGCTGTGAAATTGGAGCCATTGTCAGTGATGATGCTGTGTGGGACACCATAACGGTGCACAACATCGGATATGAAGTCTATTACTGGGCCGGACCTAGCCATTTTGACCGGTTTAGCCTCTATCCACTTAGTGAATTTGTCCACCATAACCATCAGATATTTTTTCTTGTGGCTTCCCCCTTTAAGGGGTCCAACCATGTCGAGTCCCCAAACCGTGAAAGGCCAAGTGATGGGATTGTTTGTAGGGCAGTGGGCAGCATATGGCTTTGATTGGCAAAGAGTTGGCATCCGACACAACGTTGGACAAGGTCCTGTGGATCCGCTTGGGCCGTCGACCAATAAAACCCTGTACGGAAGGCCTTGCTAACAAGGGCCCGAGTTGCAGCGTGGTGGCCGCCAAGTCCGGCATGAATTTCAGCCAAGAGCTGCTACCCCTCTTCCTCGGATATACATCGTTGAGGGACTCCGGTGGCGCTTTTCTTGTAGAGCTCTCCACCATGAAACTTGTAGGCCTTTGAGCGCCGGACAATGCAGCGGGCCTCATTCTGGTCCTCAGGAAGCTCCTTCCTATTAAGGTAGGCCAGGAAGGGTTCGGTCCATGGGGCAATGACTGCCATGATGAGATGCGCCGACGGTGTTACGTCGGTATTTCCAGGATCTGGGGTTATGTTTCGGTCCAGACTAGTATTGCTGTTTTCCCCCTGCCACACCACGGATGGCTTAAAGAGCCTTTCCAGGAAGATATTAGGTGGGACGGGGTCGCACTTAGCGCCAATACGAGCAAGAACATCCGCCGCTTGATTACTTTCTCGAGCCACATGATGGAACTCGAGCCCCTCAAACCAGGCCGGCATTTTTAGGACAGTGTTACGATACGCTGCCATCTTCGAATCTTTAACGTCGAAATCTCCATTTATTTGAGATATTGCAAGGTTTGAGTCCTCGTGCACTTCTAGGCGTTGTATGTCCATGGAGACAGCCATCCGGAGACCATGCAATAAGGCCTCTATTTGGCTGCATTATTGGAGTCTGTGTATAGTATTTGGAGAACGTACTGGACGACGTCTCCGGTAGGGGACGTTAAAACGACACCCGCTCCTAACCCTGCCAGCATTTTGGAGCTGTCGAAGTGCATGACCCAATTGGAGTATGTGCCGTACTCTTTAGGGAGTTCGGCCTCTGTCCATTCGGCGATGAAGTTGGCCAGTACTTGGGATTTGATAGCTCGACGTGGTTTATATATAATGTAAAATGGCAGGAGCTCGAATGGCCCATTTGGCAATCCGGCCCGTAGCATCGCGGTTGCTTATAATGTCGTTGAGTGGTACTTCAGAGGCCACCGTGATCGAACACTCCTAGAAGTAGTGACGGAGCTTTCGGGATGCCATGAAGACCGCGTATGCTATTTTTTGATAATGAGGGTACCGGGATTTGCATGGTGTAAGGACAGTAGATACGTAGTATACTGGCTTCTGAAGCGGGAATTTGTGTCCGTCCTGTTCTCGTTCAATGACGAGTACGACGCTCACCACCTGATGTGTCGCCGATATGTATAATAACATCAATTCGCCGGCGTTTGGTGCGGTGTGACGCCCCAAGACCGACGCTCCAGACGGCTTCCATGTGTTTCGTTTTTGTCATGTGTTTCGGTTGTTTGTTGCATTGCATCATGTCATCATGCCATCTTTTTCTCAACTAGCTAAAACTCACTTAAATAAATTGCATGGATCTTCGGTCCATTTAAACCGAGGGAAGTCACATGGTGATTCTCTTTACAACATACCCTCCCAATATTAGGGACCTATATCAAATATTCCTTTAATTTGGAATTTATCACAACACACTTGCAAAAATAACCCTATGCCTTTTCTACTTCAAGTTTCACCTCCAACCTTGGCAACAATTCTTTATCTCTTTTATCGAGGCTCCTCTAAAAGTCCAAACATTTTTGGACCTTCCTTTTACCTAGTCCGAGTTCAGACCCATTTGAATTAAATTCAAATGAGTTTGAATTTATACCTTTTGTTTATGCCACTTCTAATTTTCTTGGGTCAAACTCATTTTTGTGACACCGAGAAAATACCCTCCTACGCAAGCTCCACCCCTAACCTCTCTTTCATTTATTCCTATCCCTGTTTTTTTTTCTCTAGACAAAGAAGAGAGCCCAGCTGGGCCTCCCAACTCGCGCGCCGGCCCATCTACTTCCCGGCCCAACTGACCCCTTCCTAACCCTAGCGCACCCCTGGAATCTCCCTCGTCTCCCTCCAGGCCGCCGCTCACGCACACATCGAGCCAGGAGCTCCTTCGCTCGATCCCCATCCCTCTCTCCTTCGTTCACCCATCTCCCCCTCACCCTCTCGATCTCCCACACGCATAACAACCAGCGCCTCCAAGGGAGACGCCCGATCGATCCCATCCTTCCTCCTGCGCCGCACACATGCCCCGCATCACGTCCTCCCACTCCTCCGCCTTGCTCCCTCTCCCCGTCCCTCGAGTGCCGCCGTCGCCCCGCCTCCATTCGGCTCCCTCACCGGAGGCCACCACCGCGACCCTGACGGACACCGGCGACCCGGAGCACCGCGCCTCGGCCCCTGCCATGGACACTGCGCCTGTCTTCGTCGCCCAACTGGAGCAGGAGCCCCCATGACTGTCGTCGCCGTTGTGCCTACTCCGCTGGAGCTCCCCGCCGCCGGATCGGGTCGCCTCCACCTCGGCGATCTCTGTCAGCCTCCTCCACCGGCAAGAACCCAGCCGCCACCGCGACTAAGCTCTACCCCGCTCCCGAGCGCCTCCTGCCGTGAGCTCGCCTGACCCGCACGGCCGTGGCACCGCTGGCCTCCATGGTTTTCCTACGCCATGCCCTCCTCGACGCTCCTGTTTGTCCAGTGCCGCACCGCCTTGCCTTCTCCCATGAGCGTCGCTCTTGCAGCTCCTCTGTCGGTCTCACTCGTCATTTCCTGCTTCCACAGGCCAAGCCTCGGCTCCGTTCGAACCCCTGCGCCTCTTCCTTGCTAAGGATCCGAGCTTCATCCTGACCGGTGCCCCTTGTGCTTCTCTGCTTTTTGTCGGTTGTCCCAAGAAGTACCCTGTTGAACGACGCCAAATCCCGAACCAAGTTCATCATACACCGTCACAGGATTTTTGCCAAGTGCCAGAACTATCCAGTACCCCTTCTAACATCTATGAAATTGCCAAGACCGAACCCGAAGGACCAAGGATGCGCCAAGTACCTTGTTGATACACGTACGACTACCGTCACCGAAGACCCTGAGTACACTACTTCCACAAGGTGTCGTGTACGACCACCGTCGCTGGGACTCGACAAGACGCCGAGTACCACGACACTACCGTTGAACCCCGGAGGAAACGGAACCGTCAAGTCCGAAGACCCTTAGTACCATGACAACCCCGAAGGGATTCGTATTCGTCAAGTTCACCTTCAAAACGTGTACCACTACCATCACCCGAACGTCTACAGAACATGTACCACAACCATCGCTGAAGACCCCGTGGACGTCAAGTTCCATGTCGTGACCCCGAACATCTACGGACATGAACGACGACTTCCCACAACAAATCGTGAATGACTTCTTCCTCTACGAACTCAAACCGCTCGAGAATGCTCCTTTGGAAGGTAGAACCACCGAGACGACGCCATGAACGAATGGTGTGTGATGTATGAGATGCTCGTGGTTGCACCGGGTCCGAGTTGTTCGTTGCGAGTTCCTCGTTGCCTTGTCGTCGACATGTGGGAACCCGGTATCCGGGAGCACCCCATCTTCTTGCATGACACACTCACACCCACTTCCTTTTGCACCGGTATCCCCGTGAGCTACCGGATCATCGGAATGTTGTCGCGGCATCATTTCTGTTTTGTCGCCGTGGCACCCCTTTCTTTCTACCATGGTGACAAATGCTCTCATCACGCTCATGTCAACTTTTAATAAAAATTGCATAAAACTTGCAAATGTCATCCGCATCATGATAACAACATCAAGAATGTTTAAATTGTTGTTTGTATTAATTTGCTAAATGCATATGGAGTTTTACCGGATTTGTTGTTTGTTATATCCGGCCCCATTTAAATTGTCTAGATGGTATAGTTTTGTTATGCTTCACCCCTTTCCATGCTAACCAACATTTAATTTTGTTGGGTACATAAACGTGAGAGAACTAAATAAGTCATGTGGTGTTTCGGCAATATGCAACTCATTGCATATTGAGCTCCACTTAACTTGTAGTTTTGTTTGTGCATTTTGTCATGCCATGCCTCATTAAAACAGACATGCATCATACTTGGTTGTGCATCATGCCATGCTTATGTGATGGTTGTTTACTATGTCGTTTGATTCTTTCCGGTGTTGCTTCTTCGGGTTAGTTCCGATAACGTCGCGTTTGTCAGGATCCGTTCGACTTCGTCCGTGTGTCTTCTTCATGGACTCGTTCTTCTTCCTTGCGGGATCTCAGGCAAGATGACCATACCCTCGAAATCACTTCTATCTTTGCTTGCTAGTTGCTCACTCTATTGCTATGCCGCGATACCTACCACTTGCTTTATCATGCCTCCCATATTGCCATGTCAAGCCTCTAACCCACCTTTCCTAGCAAACCGTTGTTTGGCTATGTTACCGCTTTGCTCAACCCCTCTTATAGCGTTGCTAGTTGTAGGTGTAGATGAAGTTTGTCCCATGTTGGAACATGGATATTATGGGATATCACAATATCTCTTATTTAATTAATGCATCTATATACTTGGTAAAGGGTGGAAGGCTCGGCCTTATGCCTGGTGTTTTGTTCCACTTTTGCCGCCCTAGTTTCCGTCATACCGGTGTTATGTTCCTTGATTTTGCGTTCCTTACGCGGTTGGGGGAATGGGACCCCCTTGACAGTTCGCTTTGAACAAAACTCCTCTAGCAAGGCCCAACCTTGGTATTAACATTTGCCACCTAAGCCTTTTTCCCTTGGGTTCTGCAGACTCAAGGGTCATCTTTATTTTAAACCCCCGGGCCAGTGCTCCTCTGAGTGTTGGTCCAACCTGTCAGCCGCCGGTGGCCACTAGGGGCAACTCTGGGCTGGCCTACCGGAAGTTTGGACAATCCGGTGTGCCCTGAGAACGAGATATGTGCAGCTCCTATCGGGATTTGTCGGCACATTCGGGTGGCTTTGCTGGTCTTGTTTTACCATTGTTGAAATGTCTTGTAGCCGGGATTCCGAGTCTGATCGGGTCGTCCTGGGAGAACGAATATCCTCCGTTGACCGTGAGAGCTTGTGATGGGCTAAGTTGGGATACCCCTGAAGGGTTTTGAACTTTCGAAAGCTGTGCCCACGGTTATGGGCAGATGGGAATTTGTTAATATCCGATTGTAGAGAACTTGAAACTTAACTTAATTTAAAATGCATCAACCGCATGTGTGTCCGTGATGGTCTCTTCTCGACGGAGTCCGGGAAGTGAACACGGTCTTGTGTTATGCTTGAACGTAAGTAGCTTTCAGGATCACTTCTTGATCACTTCTAGTTCACGACCGCTGCGTTGCTTCTCTTCTCACTCTTATATGCGCATGTTAGCCACCTTATATGCTAGTGCTTGCTATAGCTCTACCTCACAACCTTTTCCTACCCATAAGCTTAAATAGTCTTGATCTCGCGGGTGTGAGATTGCTGAGTCCTCGTGACTCACAGATACTTCCAAACAGTTGTAGGTACCGATAATACCAGTGCAGTTGACGCAACCCTGCTCAAGTGGGATCTCGATGAAGATCTTGATCGTTGTTTTGTGTCTTTTCCGGTTGATCAGTAGTGGAGCCCAGTTGGGACGATCGGGGATCTAGCATTTGGGGTTGTCTACTTTTATTTTGGTTCCGTAGTCGGACCTTGATTGTATTCTGGATGATGTATGTTTAATCTTGTATTTGTGTGAAGTGGCGATCGTAAGCCAACTTTTTATCCCTTCCTTATTCAGTACATGGATGTGTAAAGATTACCCCTCTTGCGACATGCCTACCATGTGGTTATGCCTCTAAGTCGTTCCCCGACACGTGGGAGATATAGCCGCATCGTGGGTGTTACAAGTTGGTAATCAGAGCCTTCCCCGACTTAGGAGCCCCCTGCTTGATCGAATCGCTGACGTTGTTGAGTCTAGAACAAAATGTTTTGAGTCTTAGGATTATATATATCGTAGAGTAGGATTCTTTTTACTCCTCAGTCCCTTTGTCGCTCTGGTGAGGCCTCCTGACGTAGAAGTTTTGACTCTTCTCTCCTCAAATTTCACGAATTTTTTTTAGGATCACGCGGGTATCTTGGAATCGTTCCGATGGTTTTGTGATGAGAACATTGTTCTTGGTGCCTCCTGACATTTAGGGGTTGTGGCAGTGTCCCGGGGAGTTGAGCTCCGAGGTGTTGTCGTCACAATTTTATCGTTGCAGTTCTGGAATACCTGAGTTCGCCGACATCGGAAATCTCTTTTATGCAGTTGTTGGTGAGATAACCTCGACGCCACCCAGTACCGGGGCAGGAGTTCGGGAGTATTGCCATAACTCGTATAACGGATGCTTTTTGAAGGTTGAGGTAAATGATTTCCGAAGGTTTCTTGGTTATGTGTTGAAGGATGGATAGAGCTGGATGTAGGATTTGTTAGTTTTGTGTGAGATATTATGCTTCCCCTGTATCCCCAACACCTGATTGCATAACCAGAAAGTTTCGGGAGTTTATAAGTGGGAATTCAAGTATCACATAGGATATCCTTCCAGCAGACACATGATACGATATGGGATCTATCATATGTTTGTTTCCGGCTTATTTTGCAAGTCAAAACCTTTGTTTTTTTGTTTTCAGTTATGGTATTCGAGTTGCTTCGAAGTCAAGTGTGATTCCATACCTTTCCTAAGCGGTGTTCTCATACTTCTATGTGAATACCAATCCTTCTTGATAATCGAGATTGTCATGCAATCCTTTTTCAACCGGTGTGCTTCTCTTCAAGTGGATCCGATCATTTCAACATCCGCAAGATCAACTCAAGTCTTCTCAACGTTGTTTGTTTCATCCGTCCCAGGTTGCCTTTGTTTTCCCACCCTCCCACCCTTTCTTTTTCTTCAAGGACTCGGTTTTCTTAATCAAGTATCCATCTTATTGATGGGAAGTCTCTCCATTCTTTTCTGTCAGTGTTCTTATCCGGTGATTCTTAGGAAGATACTAACGGAGCATCAAGATCATCATTCTTCGTTCTTTTTCTTCTCCGGTGGATTCAAGTCAAGCTTTGTCCATCATATCATGTCCTCGTTTCAAATGTTTTCTCATACCGATGCACTTGTTAATAATGCACCTCTTGCTATTCAATTGTTCTGGAGTGCTTAGGATATCTCGAAGATTCATGTTTTGCACTCTGTATTCATTCAAGCTCTCTCGAGATTGTTATCTCATTCAAGCCATTTAATTCAACATGCCATAACTCCTCATCCGTAGATCCGTTTTGCATGCATGATATATCAAAATGTTCATCAGGATGTGCTATTCATTTTGTTCCATTGTGCCATGCTTGTTTGAGTCCATCTTGATGCCCAAATGACTGATGCAAGAGTGCTATAAATTGTTAGGTGTTGATTCTTATTAGATTATGAGCTTTTGTCATTTTTGCTACATTTGTTGTGTGCTGCATATGTGCATGAGCTCTACATGTGTTTTGAGCTATGCCATGCCATCTTTACAGGGGTGTATGCCATGTATTTTTGTGTTATTTGTGGTGACTAGCACATGCATGCAAAGTAGCTCTCGTGATATTGCTGATTTCAGGGACTTAGAATTTCACTAAGTCATTTCCCTACTGTTATTTTTATGCCATGTATTCATGTTGCTACAGTGAGATCCATGATTCTTTTGAGTATGTTCAGTAAGGATGATTTGGGCATATGGTTGTGCTCTATCCATCCATGCCCCTGTTTGCATTTATGGAGTGCCCTAGCATGACTTAATCTTGCTCTACTTTTGCTATAAAATGTTCCTGGCAGATTGTTTTTCGTGTTAATCAATTTTGCCATGGTTGTTGTAGTGGATCCACGCATGCTATGAGGTTGTTCTTGCCATGGTTAGCTTCATGAACATGTCTTCTTACTGGTAGTGTGCTTAGCTTGTCATGCAATGCCTTTTGACGAGTGAAACGAGCTCGCAAAGATGCCTTCATAATTCTGTTTATGCCATGCTTAGTTTTCTGCTATTGTGACGCCCCAAGACCGACGCTCCAGACGGCTTCCATGTGTTTCGTTGTTGTCATGTGTTTCGGTTGTTTGTTGCATTGCATCATGTCATCATGCCATCTTTTTCTCAACTAGCTAAAACTCACTTAAATAAATTGCATGGATCTTCGGTCCATTTAAACTGAGGGAAGTCACATGGTGATTCTCTTTACAACATACCCTCCCAATATTAGAGAGCTATATCAAATATTCCTTTAATTTGGAATTTATCACAACACACTTGCAAAAATAACCCCATGCCTTTTCTACTTCAAGTTTCACCTCCCCTTGGCAACAATTCTTTATCTCTTTTATCGAGGCTCCTCTAAAAATCCAAACATTTTTGGACCTTCCTTTTACCTAGTCCGAGTTCAAACCCATTTGAATTAAATTCAAATGAGTTTGAATTTATACCTTTCGTTTATGCCACTTCTAATTTTCTTGGGTCAAACTCATTTTTGTGACACCGAGAAAATACCCTCCTGCGCAAGCTCCACCCCTAACCTCTCTTTCTTTTCTTCCTATCCCTGTTTTACTTTTTTATTTTCCCTAGACAAAGAAGAGAGCCCAGCTGGGCCTCCCAACTCGTGCGCCGGCCCATCTACTTCCCGGCCTAGCTGACCCCTTCCTAACCCTAGCGCACCTTGGCATCTCCCTCGTCTCCCTCCAGGCCGCCGCTCACGCACGCATCGAGCCAGGAGCTCCTTTGCTCGATCCCCATCCCTCTCTCCTTTGTTCACTCATCTCCCCCTCACCCTCTCGATCTCCCACACGCATACAACCAGCGCCTCCACGGGAGACGCCCGATCGATCCCATCCTTCCTCCTGCGCCGCACACATGCCCCGTGTCATGTCCTCCCACTCCACCGCCTTGCTCCCTCTCCCCGTCCCTCCAGTGCCGCTGTCGCCCTGCCTCCGTTCGGCTCCCTCGCTGGAGGCCGCCACCGCGACCCTGCCGGACACCGACGACCCGGAGCACCGCGCCTCGGCCCCTGCCATGGACACTGCTCCTGTCTTCGTCATCCAACTGGAGCAGGAGCCCCCATGGCTGTCGCCGCCGTCCTGCCTACTCCACTGGAGCTCCCCGCCGCCGGATCGGGTCGCCTCCACCTCGGCGATCTCCATCAGCCTCCTCCACCGGCAAGAACCCAGCCGGCACCGTGACTAAGCTCTACCCTGCTCCCGAGCGCCTCCTGCCATGAGGTCGCCTGGCCCGCACAGCCATGGCACCGCTGGCCTCCATGGTTCGCCTACGCCCTGCGCTCCTCGACGCTCCTGTTCGTCCAGCGCCGCACCGCCTTGCCTTCTCCCATGAGCGCCGCTCTTGCAGCTCCTCTGTCGGTCTCACTTGTCATTCCCTGCTTCCATAGGCCTAGCCTCGGCTCCGTTCGAACCCCTGTGCCTCTTCCTTGCTAAGGATCTGAGCTCCATCCTGACCGCGCCCCTTGTGCTTCTCTATTTTTTGTCGGTTGTCCCGAGAAGTACCCTGTTGAACGACGCCAAATCCCGGACCAAGTTCATCATACACCGTCACAGGATTTTTTCCAAGTGCCAGAACTATCCAGTACCCCTTCTACCATCTACGAAATCGCGAAGACCAAACCCGAAGGACCAAGGATATGCCAAGTACCTTGTCATAAACATACGACTACCGTCACCGAAGACCGCGAATACACTACTTCCACAACGCGTCGTGTACGACCACCATCGCTGGGACTCGACAAGACGTCGAGTACCACGACACTACCGTCGACCACCGGAGGACTCGGAGCCGTCAAGTCCGAAGACCCTTAGTACCACGACAACCCCGAAGGGATTCATATTCATCAAGTTCACCTTCAAAACGTGTACCACTACCGTCGCCCGAACGTCTACAGAACATGTACCACAACCATAGCTGAAGACCCCGTGGACGTCAAGGTCCGTGTCATGACCCCGAACATCTACGGACATGAACGACTACTTCCCACAACGACCTGTGAACGAGTACTTCCGCTACGAACTCCAACTGCTCGAGAATGCTCCTTGGAAGGTATAACCATCGAGACGATGCCCGTGAATGAATGTTGTGTGATGTATGAGATGCTCGTGGTTGCACCGTGTCCGAGTTGTTCATTGCGAGTTCCTCGTTGCCTTGCCATCTACATGTGGGAACCCAGTATTCGGGAGCACCCCATCTTCTTGCATGACACACTCACACCCACTTCCTTTTGCACCGGTATCCCCGTGAGCTACCGGATCATCGGAATGTTGTCGTGGCATCATTTCCGTTTCGTCGCCGTGGCACCCCTTTCTTTCTACCACGGTGACAAATGCTCTCATCACGCTCATGTCAACTTTTAATAAAAATTGCATAAAACTTGCAAATGTCATCCGCATCATGATAACAACATCAAGAATGTTTAAATTATTGTTTGCATTAATTTGCTAAATGCATATGGGGATTTACCGGATTTGTTGTTTGTTATATCTGGCCCCATTTAAATTGTCTAGATGGTATAGTTTTGTTATGCTTCACCCCTTTCCATGCTAACCAACATTTAATTTTGTTGGGTACATAAACGGGAGAGAACTAAATAAGTCATGTGGTGTTTCGGCAATATGCAACTCATTGCATATTGAGCTCCACTTAACTTGTAGTTTTGTTTGTGCATTTTGTCATGCCATGCCTCATTAAAAGAGACATGCATCATACTTGGTTGTGAATCATGCCATGCTTATGTGATGGTTGTTTACTATGTTATTTGATTCTTTCCGGTGTTGCTTCTTCGGGTTAGTTCCGATAACGTCGCGTTTGTCAGGATCCGTTCGACTTCGTCCGTGTGTCTTCTTCATGGACTCGTTCTTCTTCCTTGCGGGATCTCAGACAAGATGACCATACCCTCGAAATCACTTCTATCTTTGCTTGCTAGTTGCTCACTCTATTGCTATGCCGCGATACCTACCACTTGCTTTATCATGCCTCCCATATTGCCATGTCAAGCCTCTAACCCACCTTTCCTAGCAAATCGTTGTTTGGCTATGTTACCGCTTTGCTCAACCCCTCTTATAGCATTGCTAGTTGTAGGTGTAGATGAAGTTTGTCCCATGTTGGAACATGGATATTATGGGATATCACAGTATCTCTTATTTAATTAATGCATCTATATACTTGGTAAAGGGTGGAAGGCTCGGCCTTATGCCTGGTGTTTTGTTCCACTCTTGCCGCCCTAGTTTCCGTCATACCGGTGTTATGTTCCTTGATTTTGCGTTCCTTACACGGTTGGAGGAATGGGACCCCCTTGACAGTTCGCTTTGAATAAAACTCCTCCAGCAAGGCCCAACCTTGGTTTTAATATTTGCCACCTAAGCCTTTTTCCCTTGGGTTCTGCAGACTCAAGGGTCATCTTTATTTTAAACCCCCGTGCCAGTGCTCCTCTGAGTGTTGGTCCAACCTGTCAGCCGCCGGTGGCCACCAGGGGAAACTCTGGGCTGGCCTACCGGAAGTTTGGACAATCCGGTGCGCCCTGAGAACGAGATATGTGCAGCTCCTATCGGGATTTGTCGGCACATTCGGGTGGCTTTGCTGGTCTTGTTTTACCATTGTCGAAATGTCTTCTAACCGGGATTCCGAGTCTGATCGGGTCGTCCTGGGAGAAGGAATATCCTTCGTTGACCGTGAGAGCTTGTGATGGGCTAAGTTGGGACACCCCTGAAGGGTTTTGAACTTTCGAAAGCCGTGCCCGCGGTTATGGGCAGATGGGAATTTGTTAATATCCGGTTGTAGAGAACATGAAACTTAACTTAATTGAAAATGCATCAACTGCGTGTGTATCCGTGATGGTCTCTTCTCGGCGGAGTCCGGGAAGTGAACACGGTCTTGTGTTATGCTTGAACGTAAGTAGCTTTCAGGATCACTTCTTGATCACTTCTAGTTCATGACTGTTGCGTTGCTTCTCTTCTCACTCTTATTTGCGTATGTTAGCCACCTTATATGCTAGTGCTTGCTGTAGCTCTACCTCACTACCTTTTCCTACCCATAAGCTTAAATAGTCTTGATCTCGCGGGTGTGAGATTGCCGAGTCCTCGTGACTCACAGATACTTCCAAACAATTGCAGGTACCGATAATACGAGTGCAGTTGACGCAACCCAGCTCAAGTGGGAGCTCGGTGAATATCTTGATCGTTGTTTTGTGTCTTTTCCGGTTGATCAATAGTGGAGCCTAGTTGGGACGATCGGGGATCTAGCATTTGGGGTTGTCTTCTTTTATTTTGGTTCCGTAGTCGGACATTGATTGTATTCTGGATGATGTATGTTTAATCTTGTATTTGTTTGAAGTGGCGATCGTAAGCCAACTCTTTATCCCTTCCTTATTTAGTACATGGGATGTGTAAAGATTACCCCTCTTGCGACATGCCTACCATGCGGTTATGCCTCTAAGTCGTGCCCCAGCACGTGGGAGATATAGCCGCATCGTGGGTGTTACATGTGGCCAGGATTGGACTGCTCGCAAGAAGGGTTTTTATTTCTTCCAGTCCGGCTGTTGCCACGTCCGTCCACTCGAAGTGGTCAGTTTGGCATAGAAGGCGATAGAGTGGCAATGCCTTTTCTCCTAATCTGGAGATAAAGCGGCTTAGAGCTGCCACACAACCTGCAAGTTTTTGAACTTGTTTAAGGTCTGTTGGCTTAGCCAATTGTGACAAAGCTTCAATTTTGGCTGGATTTTCTTCGATTCCCCTATTGGAGACAATGAAGCCCAACAGTTTTCCAGTGGGGACACCGAAGACACACTTTTCCGGGTTGATCTTGATGTCGTACGCCCTGAGGTTGTCGAATGTAAGACGTAAGTCGTCTATTAGTGCTTCCACGTGCCTGGTTTTGATGACGACGTCATCAACGTAAGCTTCTACAATTTTGCCAATCTGTTTCTCCAGGCATGTTTGGATCCTGCGTTGATATGTGGCGCCGGCGTTCTTAAGCCCAAAGGGCATGGTATTGAAGCAGAATGGCCCATATGGGGTAATAAATGATGTTGCCGCTTGATCGGATTCCTTCATTTTTATTCGATGGTATCCGGAGTATGCATCGAGGAAACACAGTGAGTAGTGTCCTACGGTGGCGTCAATGATTTGATCAATGCGGAGAAGGGGAAAAGGGTCCTTAGGGCAAGCTTTGTTGAGATCCTTGAAATTGATACATAGGCGCCAGGATTTATCTTTCTTTGGTACCATTACCAGGTTTGCCAGCCAGTCCAGATGCTTGATTTCTCTGATGAATCTGGCCTCGATGAGCTTGGCCAGGTCCTCCCCCATGGCTTGTCGTTTAGGTTCGGAAAAGCGCTGGAGTGTTTGCTTGACTGGTTTAAATCCCTTTAATATGTTGAGGCTATGTTCGGCCAACTTGCGTGGGATCCCTGGCATATCCAAAGGGTGCCAGGAAAATATGTCCCAGTTTTCGCGCAGGAATTTTCGTAGTGCGGCGTCAACTATTGGGTTCAGCTGAGCTCCGATGGATGCTGTCTTCTTGGGGTCTATTGGGTGGACCTGGAATTTGGTTATTTCTTCTGCTGGTTTGAACGAGGTGGATTTGGGGCGTTTGTCGAGGATCACATCGTCCTTGTCCATTGTGGAGCGTAGTGCGGTTAATTCTTCGGCCGCGAGGGCTTCGGATAGCGCCTCCAGGGCCAGGGATGCGGAGTGCTATGTCCGGATCACTGACGAGAGTGATTATACCATTTGGTCCAAGCATTTTGAGCTTCATATATCCGTAGTGAGGTATAGCTTGGAAGCGTGTAAAAGCATCCCGCCCCAACAGGGCGTGATATCTGCTGCTAAAAGGGGCCACTTGGAAGGTTATTTCTTTAGACTGATAGTTCTCCGGTGATCCGAATACCACGTCAAGTGTGATTTTGCCCACACACCGTGCTTCCCAACTAGGAATAATTCCCCAGAAGGTTGTGTTACTTTGTTTGATGCGGCTCCTGTCTATTTCCATTTTATGGAGTGTGTCCTTATAAATGATATTTAATCCGCTGCCGCCGTCCATGAGGACCTTGGTGAGTCGAAATCCATCCACGATGGGGCTGAGGACTAACACGGCTGGTGCTCTGATACGTCTCCAACGTATCTATAATTTTTTATTGCTCCATGCTATATTATCTACTATTTTGGACATTATTGGGCTTTATTATCCACCTTTATATTATTTTTGGGACTAACCTATTAACCGGAGGCCCAGCCCAGAATTGCTGTTTTTTTTGCCTATTTTAGGGTTTCGAAGAAAAGGAATATCAAATGGAGTCCAAACGAAATGAAACCTTCGGGAACGTGATTTTCTTACCGAACATGATCCAGGAGACTTGGACCCTACGTCAAGAAATAAAGGAGGAGGACACGAGGTAGGTGGGTGCGCCTACCCCCTCCAGGCGCGCCCTCCACCCTCGTGGGCCCACTGTTGCTCCACCCACGTACTCCTTCCTCCTATATATACCTACGTACCCCCAAACGATCAGATACGGAGCCAAAACCCTAATTCCACCGCCACAACTTTCTGTATCCACGAGATCCCATCTTGGGGCCTGTTCCGGAGCTCCGCTGGAGGGGGCATCCATCACGGAGGGCTTCTACATCAACACCATAGCCTCTCCGATGAAGTGTGAGTAGTTTACCTTAGACCTTCGGGTCCATAGTTATTAGCTAGATGGATTCTTATCTCTTTTTGGATCTCAATACAATGTTCTCCCCCTCTCTTGTGGAGATCTATTCGATGTAATCTTCTTTTTGCGGTGTGTTTGTTGAGACCGATGAATTGTGGGTTTATGATCAAGATTATATATGAACAATATTTGAATCTTCTTTGAATTCTTTTATGTATGATTGGTTATCTTTGCAAGTCTCTTCGAATTATCAGTTTGGTTTGGCCTACTAGATTGATCTTTCTTGCAATGGGAGAAGTGCTTAGCTTTGGGTTCAATCTTGCGGTGTCCTTTCCCAGTGACAGTAGGGGCAGCAAGGCACGTATTGTATTGTTTCCATCGAGGATAACAAGATTGGTTTTTTATCATATTGCATGGATTTATCCCTCTACATCATGTCATCTTGCTTAACGCGTTACTCTGTTTTCATGAACTTAATACTCTAGATGCATGCTGGATAGCGGTCGATGAGTGGAGTAATAGTAGTAGATGCAGGCAGGAGTCGGTCTACTTGTCTCGGATGTGATGTCTATATACATCCTTGCCGTTTTATTCGCCTTCTCTTTTCCGCTCACCTTTCTTCCGCCATGTCGGAATCAAAAAGGGTGGGGGGTTCTCTCCCGAGTTTTAGTACTTTGGACAATCCTTCTATTCTCGCTAAACTCATAAATAAAGATGCTATGGAAAGTCCTATCGGGGTTATCAATGAAAATCTTAATAATTTTGATGAAGATGACTCCGGAATTTTTCGTTACTTACTTGATGAATCTTTGAAAGATGCTTGGGATAGACTATTAAGAACCAGGTCTAGCTATGTGCCTCAATACCAAATCGAAGTTTACTTGAAAAGCTTTTATGTTGCCCTACCTTCTTATTTTAAGCATGTCTTAGATTCTATATTTGAATAAGGTTTTCTTGAAAGGATGCCGTAGACACTTATGAAAAAAATGAAAACAATATTTGGGCACCCCATGAATGAGAAAGTTGAATCTACATCTCTTTTGCTCTCTTACCAAAACGAATCTATCAAAGAGATGAAGGCTAGCCTAGATACAAATTTCCGTAACATACTTAATCTTTCCTCTACCATTAATAGCCATGTGCTTTATCAAAATAGAAAGATTAATTCCATAGATAGCAAGTTTGCTCTTTTATTTCCTAAGACCAAAGATGGCAATACCTAGATCTATCCTTGCTTTTTATGCCTAGCTAGGGGCGTTAAGCGATAGCGCTTGTTGGGAGGCAACCCAATTTTGTTTTTATTACTTGCTTTTTGCTCCTGTTTAGTAATAAATAATTTACCTAGCCTCTGTTTTGGTTGTGTTTTTTTGTGTTTAATTAGTGTTTGTGCCAAGTAGAACCGTTGGGAAGACTTGGGGAAAGTCTTGTTATCTTGCTGTAAAAACAGAAACTTTAGCGCTCACGAGAACTGCTGCCATTTTTATTTGGAAAGCGCTATTTAGTTAATTATTTTTGAAGATGATTAATAGATAAATTCCTCACGTCCAGCAACTTATTTTAGAATTTTTGGGGTTCCATATGTTGCGCTAGCTACAGATTACTACAGACTGTTCTGTTTTTGACAGATTCTGTTTTTCGTGTGTTGTTTGCTTATTTTGATGAATCTATGGCTAGTAAAATAGTTTATAAACCATAGAGAAGTTGTAATACAGTAGGTTTAACACCAATATAAATAAATAATGAGTTCATTACAGTACCTTGAAGTGGTCTTTTGTTTTCTTTCGCTAACGGAGCTCATGAGATTTTCTACTTTAAGTTTTGTGTTGTGAAGTTTTCAAGTTTTGGGTAAAGATTTGATGGATTATGGAACAAGGAGTGGCAAGAGCCTAAGATTGGGGATTCCCATGGCACTACCAAGATAATCTAAGGACACCTAAAAGCCAAATCTTGGGGATGCCCCGGAAGGCATCCCCTCTTTCGTCTACTTCTAGCGGTAACTTTACTTGGAGCTATATTTTTATTCACCACATGATATGTGTTTTGCTTGGAGCGTCTTGTATGATTTGAGTATTTGCTTTTTAGTTTACCACAATCATTCTTGCTATACACACCTTTTGAGAGAGCCATACATGATTTGGAATTTTTTAGAATACTCTATGTGCTTCACTTATATCTTTTGAGTTATATAGTTTTGCTCTAGTACTTCACTTATATCTTTTAGAGCACGGTGGTGGATTTGTTTTATATAAACTATTGATCTCTCATGCTTCACTTAGATTATTTTGAGAGTCTTAAATAGCATGTTAATTTGCTTAAATAATCCTAATATGCTAGGTATTCAAGATTAGTATTTTTTTCTTATGAGTGTTTTGAATACTAAGAGAAGTTTGATGCTTGATGATTGTTTTGAGATATGGAGGTAATAATATCAAAGTCATGCTAGTTGAGTAGTTGTGAATTTGAGAAATGCTTGTGTTGAAGTTTGCAAGTCCCGTAGCATGCACGTATGGTAAACGTTATGTAATAAATTTGAAACATGAGGTGTTCTTTGATTGTCCTCCTTATGAGTGGCGGTCGGGGACGAGCGATGGTCTTTTCCTACCAATCTATCCCCCTAGGAGCATGCGCGTAGTGCTTGGTTTTTGATGACTTGTAGATTTTTGCAAAAAGTATATGAGTAATGTTGAGTCCATACATTATACGCACTCTCACCCTTCCATCATTGCTAGCCTCTTCGGTACCATGCATTGCCCTTTCTCACATTGAGAGTTGATGCAAACTTCGCCGGTGCATCCAAACCCCGTGATATAATACGCTCTTTCACACATAAACCTCCTTATATCTTCCTCAAAACAGCCACCTACCTACCTATTATGGCATTTCCATAGCCAATCTGAGATATAGTGCCATGCAACTTTCCACCATTCCGTTTATCATGACACATTCATCACTGTCATATTGCTTAGCATGATCATGTAGTTGACATAGTATTTGTGGCAAAGCTACCGTTCATAATTCTTTCATACATGTCACTCTTGGTTCATTGCATATCCCGATACACCGCCGGAGGCGTTCATATAGAGTCATCTTTTGTTCTAGCATCGAGTTGTAATCATTGACTTATAAATAAATAGAAGTGTGATGATCATCATTTTCTAGAGCATTGTCCCAAGTGAGGAAATAAAAAAAAGGGGAGAGAAAGGCCATAAAAAAAGAGAAGGCCCAAAAAAAGAGAGAGAAAAAGAGAGAAGGGACAATGCTACTATCCTTTGCCACACTTGTGCTTCAAAGTAGCACCATAATATTCATGATAGAGAGTCTCTTGTTTTGTCACTTTCATATACTAGTGGGAATTTTTCATTATAGAACTTGGCTTGTATATTCCAACAATGGGCCTCCTCAAGTGCCCTAGGTCTTCGTGAGCAATCAAGTTGGATGCACACCCACTTAGTTTCTTTTGTTGAACTTTCATACATTTATAGCTCTAGTGCATCCGTTGCATGGCAATCCCTACTCCTTCCATTAACATCAATCGATGGGCATCTCATAGCCCATTGATTAGCCTCGTTGATGTGAGACTTTCTCCTTTTTGTCTTCTCCACATAACCCCCATCATCATATTTTATTCCACCCATAGTGCTATGTCCATGGCTCGCGCTCATATATTGCGTGAAAGTTTATAGGTTTGATATTACTAAAGTATGAAACAATTGCTTGGCTTGTCATCGGGGTTGTGCATGATGAGAGCATTCTTGTGAGACGAAAATGGAGCATGACTAAACTATATGATTTTGTAGGGATGAACTTTGTTTGGCCATGTTATTTTGAGAAGACATAATTGCTTAGTTAGTATGCTTGAAGTATTGTTATTTTTATGTCAATATGAACTTTTATCTTGAATCTTTCGGATCTCAATATTCATACCACAATTAAGAAGAATTACATTAAAATTATGCCAAGTAGCATTCCACATCAAAAAAATCTGTTTTTATCATTTACCTACTCCAGGACGAGCAGGAATTAAGCTTGGGGATGCTTGATACGTCTCCAACGTATCTATAATTTTTGATTGCTCCATGCTATATTATCTACTGTTTTGGACATTATTGGGCTTTATTATCCACTTTTATATTATTTTTGGGACTAACCTATTAACTGGAGGCCCAACCCAGAATTGATGTTTTTTTTCCTATTTTAGGGTTTCGAAGAAAAGGAATATCAAACGGAGTCCAAACAGAATGAAACCTTCGGGAACGGATTTTCTCACCGAACATGATCTAGGAGACTTGAACCCTACATCAAGAATTAAAGGAGGCCACAAGGTAGGGGGGCATGCCTACCCCCCCTAGGCGCGCCCTCCACCCTCGTGGGCCCCTTGTTGCTCCACCGACGTACTCCTTCCTCCTATATATACCAACGTACCCCCAAACAATCAGATAGAGAGCCAAAACCCTAATTCCACTGCCGTAACTTTCTATATCCATGAGATCCCATCTTGGGGCCTGTTCCGGAGCTCCGCCGGAGGGGGCATCCATCACGGAGGGTGCCGGTGTCAAAGCCGGCGGATCTCGGGTAGGGGGTCCTGAACTGTGCGTCTAGGCTGGATGGTAACAAGAGGCAGGGGACACAATGTTTTACCCAGGTTCGGGCCCTCTTGATGGAGGTAAAACCCTACATCCTGCTTGATTAATATTGATGATATGGGTAGTACAAGAGTAGATCTACCACGAGATCAGAGAGGCTAAACCCTAGAAGCTAGCCTATGGTATGTTGTATGTTGTGGTTGTTGTCCTACGGACTAAAACCCTTCGGTTTATATAGACACCGGAGAGGGTTAGGGTTACACAAGGTCGGTTAGAAAGGAGGAGATATCCATATCCGTATTGCCTAGCTTGCCTGCCACGCCAAGTAGAGTCCCATCTGGACACGAGACGAAGTCTTCTTGTATCTTCATAGTCTAATAGTCCGGCCAATGGAGATAGTCCGGCTGTCCGGAGACCCCCTAATCCAGGACTCCCTCAGTAGCCCCTGAACCAGGCTTCAATGATGATGAGTCCGGCGCGCAGTATTGTCTTCGACATTGCAAGGAGGGTTCCTTCTCCGAATACATCATAGAGGAATTTGAATACGAGAATAGTGTCTGACCCTGCAAAATAAGTTCCACATACCACCATAGAGAGAATAATATTTTCGCAAATCTAATTTGCTGACTTGTTTTGACAGTATGACGTTATGTCATGGCCCGGTGATCACTCGAACCGTTTCCTTTAACTAGCCCCGCACATAACGCGAGGCAGTTTTTCGA
The DNA here is from genome assembly GCF_003073215.2 of Triticum urartu. Taxonomy (NCBI): domain Eukaryota; kingdom Viridiplantae; phylum Streptophyta; class Magnoliopsida; order Poales; family Poaceae; genus Triticum; species Triticum urartu. The sequence continues at coordinate 223,964,221 of NC_053025.1, forward strand.
CACGTCTTGTCAAAGCAGAGATCGTGTCCCCTTATTACGGGATTCTCATCAATACGGGCGTGGGTAACCCAACCGCGCCATCAATTACGGCGCTTGGGGGATAAGCGAGTTTTACCAGGCAAGTGGGGACGCTTAGCTTCGTCTTCCCATATAAAGGGATAAGGATTCACCTTTCTATCCACGCCTTCTTCCTCCTTTGCTCATCTGTTTTCGCACACTCGAGCTCTAGCGCCCAAGTCCGCACTTCCCACCTCAACCTTCTCCAACCATGTCCGGAGCGGGAGGCTGGTGGATGGTTTCCTCTGTCACGGAGGGAGACATCAAGAAGCTGCGCGGAGCTGGATACTTAGCCACAAATATCGCGCATCGGCTGCCTGCTGCGGGGCAGATCGTCCATACCCCGGAACCTCACGAGAGGGTAGTCTTCCTCCACCACTTCCTCCGTGGACTGGGGTTTCCCCTCCATCCATTCGTCCGTGGTCTCATGTTCTACTATGGGCTGGACTTTCATGATCTGGCCCCGAACTTCGTCCTCAACATTTTGGCGTTCATCGTCGTGTGTGAGGCTTTCCTCCGCATCCGGCCCCACTTCGGCCTGTGGTTAAAGACCTTCAATATCAAGCCGAAGGTGGTACGAGGCCAACAAGCGGAATGTGGCAGAGCCATGGTGGGCAAGATGCCCAATGTTATATGGCTTGAAGGCTCCTTCGTGGAGACAATAAAGGGATGGCAATCAGCGTGGTTCTACATCACCGAGCCGCGCGACGCCAAATGGGTGGCAGCCCCTGAGTTTCGATCCGGATTCCCTACACGGCCCACTTCCTGGAAAGAGAAGGGCTTGTCGTGGGGTTCATTGGTGGAGCTGGATGGACTCCAGAAATGGATCCAGAGTATGGCAAGCAAGAAGCTCAAGATTGTCAACATAGTCTAGGTTATGCTCATCCGCCGGATCCTCCCGTGTCAACAACTGGATTTTAACTTGTGGGAGTTTGACCCGGCCCGGCACCAGACTCTGAGTGAGCTCTTTGATACGACGCACAAGGACATCTGGAAGGTGCTGTTCAAGGGCGCCGAGGTCCCTCCTTCTCTCGCCGAGGACCGCGGACTAAGCGCAAAGCGCCTAGCATGTTCGGTGAGTTCAGTATGTCCCGTAGGACATTTATTTCCCCTAGCTTAATCATGTGTGGGGTCTAATCTCCATGCCTTTGACAGGACTGGGTGGAGACGTCGGGGCAGATTAACTGTCCGGCCCCTTTGCCCGAAGGCCCAGCAGATGCTCTTCTGGCGAAGATGCTGACTCCGGCTCCTTATACGGTGCCGGAGAAGACCAAGAAGGCCAAGGGAACCCGAAAGAGTTCCCGACGCCAGGCGTCATCAGACTCACCGTCCGATGACTCTGCGGTGCACTCCTCCCCCGAAGACGAGGAAGAAGAAGAAGATGCTCCCCCTCCAGGCGGGGGAGACAAGAAAAGGAAGGCCGCCTCGACTGGGGGGCCGAAGGGTCCAAGAAGGGAAGGACTCTCCTTCCGGACAGTTCCACCGCCGCTGACGAAGGCGAAGACGAGTGGTTGCCTAGGACCAAGCCCTCGGGGAGATTGTAAGTATTCGGATACCAGAGTAACTCATAGCATTCCTTTGTCGCACAGCTTTCCCTAACGCCGAACATAATTATGCAGGCCGCCACGAGCCAGTATCGATGTATCATCAGACGGCTCCCTGGGCTCGAAGGACATGGATAGCGATCCAGTCCCGACCGCCACCTCCCCTCATCCTGCCGATGACGCCGAGGTGCTGTCTCAAGAGGTACCGGATCGAGGGGAGACAGTCTCGGAGGCGCCTCAAGGCGACCTTCCAGACTCCGAGAGCCGAGGGGAAGGGGCCCCTGAGAGCTCCAAGTTCGGCCCTCAGCCGAACACCGTGCCGGAACCTCCAACGGTTCCAGGCTCGGGCAGGCGGCCTCCTTCTAAGAGGAGCAAGACGCCTGTGCCGGTGACCTCTGTCCATCTAGAGGCACCGGACAATCTGCTGGAAGCGCTTCGCAGCGCTTCCATCGATGAGGAGCACCGTACTATTATGAGTGTGGTGGTCCAGAAGGTTCAGTCCGCCAAGAGCGGGTTGACTGAAGCCTGTGCCAGCCTTCTAACAGGCTTTGAGGTAAGTGTTTTAAAATCTAATAGAAATATTACCGCATAGGCAGTAGCCCCTGATGCGTTGTTCGATGTTCACAAAGAAAAGCCAAACAGAGGATCAAATAATATCGCAGGAGTCTAATACAAGTATGTGAATATGCATATGCAGGCTTCACCGCTGGCGTCCGCCGCACTGACTGCGGAGGTCGCCATACTGAAGCAGGACCTCGAGGGGTCCAGGAGAGAGCTCGGCCTTGCCAAGAGGCAGATCGAGGAGAAGAAGGGTAAGTAATACCCTGTCTATAGATATGTATATAGAAAAGAAGACGCGATTGCAAAATGACAGGATCATCGTATATTTGCCAGGGGCCACGACCGAGGTGGTGACCCTGAAGCAAGTGCTAACCAAGGCTGAAGATAAAGTGGCCAAGGAGCGCACCGAGCGAGAGAAGCACGAGGCTCTGGTGGGCGAGGTGCAACAAGAGCTCCAGGATCTTGTGGCGAAGCACGAGGCGTTGGAGCTTGACTCAAAGACGCGAGAGTCTGAGCTTGCCGCGGCCCTCGAGAGCACAAAAAGTGCCAAGGCTGAAGCCCAAAAGGCCCTCCAGGAGATCGACGCGATGAAGAAGATAACGACGGGTAAGGCTTTCTATATGCAAAGCAAGCATGTAAAAGTAAATTACCGATTACTTACCCGAATCCGCAGCTCTCCAGGAGCATTCGTAGATTTGCCCCGCAGCGTGTCCGATGCCGCACAATTTTACCACGCCGAGGATGGAAGCTCAACGGAGAAGCTGTTCTGGTCTTAGTATGCTGAGGCTGAATACCCGGTGCCAATGAGCGACCAGCTGAAGCAGATGGTCGAGCTACATAAGGCGGCCGATCGGGCCATGAAGAGCTTTATAGTCCGGCTGTGGCCTGGCGACGCCCTTCCGAATATCTTCTTCGGCCTGGTGAGGCGGCTTGTGGATGCCTGCCCGTGGCTAGAGGTCGTCAAGCGATCTGTCTAAATTGAAGGTGCACGCCGGGCTTTCGCCCGTGTGAAATTGGAGTGGGTCAAGCTAGACGCCGTGAATCTTATCAAGGAGGGGCCGCCGGAGGGCAAGGAGCACCACCACCCCGAGATGTATTACGAGGGTGTTCTGCCGGGTGCCCGTCTCATAGCGGACGAGTGTTCAAAATATGTAATATTTGAGTGAGACTTGATCGTTTTATCCTGTATTTATGAAAACTTGTTTCATATGCGCTATGCAACGCTTGTTTGAATTTAAAATATTACCTTCTGTTTGGCTGTTTATCCAGTCTGAGAGATGGCTAGTCCTCGGCTTCTGCCCCCATTCCACAAGTGCTGGGGTGTTCAGGATAAACCTGAGCACTCTTGTTCCCATGTTTGGGTCCTTCGAGGGAGGTGCTCATCACAACGAACAAGGCAACCAGACTAATAATGCTTTATCACTCTCACTTAGCCATAGAATTCTATAATTTGAAATTTTGGCAAAGCCCCTGGTATTCCGAAGGCCGAATTTGGGGCGCGATACACGCCTTTAAGACGGACAGGGCCGGCCCCTCGCTCTAAGCGGCATAAGTCTTTAGGGACTCGAAAACCTCGCCGAACAGCGACCAGTCTCTTGCCTTATCATGACAGTCAGTTTTAGCTTTCTCTACTGAGGTGTTGAACCCAGCAGAACTGGGGCACAATCGCACTAGTTCTCCTAGCGCTACCTTAGCCGATAGAGCGGAACGTAAGGTACCAAAACATAGGAGCCGGGCAAACCCAACATTTGACCAAAGACATGATTCGGAGCTGATGCATATAATGCTATAAGTTCGGGGTGCCGCACTTGTGAAAGTGTTCGTACTTTTCACACAGTATTGTGGGGTACGTAAGCCCCTGGTGTATTGGCCGTACCAAAGTGTACGGTTGCAAGGCGTCATTAATGAACACACACACACACACACACACACATATATATATAACAAGAATGCAATAATAGTCATAATGTCATGCATTGTTTATTAAAAAATTACGTTAAAGCAGAGTGATATAGATAGTGCGATAAGCAAAGAGTAGGACTATGTCCCTTCCAAGGGCAAGCTGAGGAATGATATTAAATTGAATATTTCGCTCGTTACTGCAATCCACCTGGGAATTCCGTGGTATGACGTAGCTGTCTGCCTCCTTGGTTGCTGCATCATGTGTTCGGCAATAGTGCTGCCGCACAGTGTTTCCAGAGATTAAGGTCCTGAAAAATAAGGAGAAAAATAACCAAACGGGAAGCCCCTAGTGCGGTTTAAGCCGCGTCTTCGGGCGTGCCGCAGTTGTGCCCCCCTCCCCACCTGTGCCCATGGTATTTTTAATGCGTAATTATGTATGCACGACACGAGTTTCGCCGTTGGGCTAGGATTGGGGTGGCCGCCGTATTGCCACGTGAGCTCAGATCGCACTAGGCGGTCTATTTGCCGATTGCTCCGAGCGCGCTTGAAGGTGTCCGGGCTTTGAAGCGCCGAACCGGTTGATTGCCTTGAGAGGCTGCTTTGCACTTCTGAAGCGAGGGCCGCGGTGTGCTCCTCTGTTCGGCAAGAGCGCTCTGTGTTTCCATTGACTGTAATAACTCCGCGAGGTCCTGGCATCTTGAGCTTGAGGTATGCATAATGCGGTACCACATTGAATCTAGCAAATGCGGTTCGCCCGAGCAGCGCGTGATAACCACTGCGGAACGGGACTATATCGAAGATTAACTCTTCTTCGGAAGTTATCCGGGGATCCGAAGACCACTTCCAGTGTAATTGAGCCTGTGCAATGGGCCTCCACACCTGGAATGATGTCTTTAAAGGTCGTTTTTGTGGGTTTGATCCTTGAGGGGTCTATACCCATTTTGCGCATTGTGTCCTGATAAAGCAGGTTCAGGCTGCTGCCGCCATCCATAAGGACTCGAGTGAGGTGAAGTCCGTCAATGATTAGGTCTAGGACCAGTGCGGCAAATCTGCCATGACGGATACTAGTGGGGTGGTCCCTGCGATCGAAGGTGATCGGACAGGAGGACCAAGGGTTGAACTTTGGGGCGATTGGCTCCAACGCATATACGTCCCTGAGCGCACGCTTCCACTCCCTCTTGGGGATGTGGGTTGCGTATATCATGTTCACCGTCCGCACTTGCGGGGGAAACCTCTTCTGTCCTCCGGTGTGTGGCTGCCGGGGCTCCTCCTCGTCATCGCTATGCGGCCCCTTGTCCTTGTTTTCGGCAATTAACTTGTTGGCCTGCTTGAACACCCAACAATCCCTGTTGGTGTGATTGGCTGGCTTGTCTGGGGTGCCGTGTATTTGATACGAGCGATCGAGTATACGGTCCAAGCTGGACGGACCCGGCATACTTTGTTTAAATGGCTTTTTCCACTGACCGGGTTTAGAGCCTTTGAATCCAGCATTGACTGTCGTATCCTCATTATTTTCGCTGTTAATGCGGCGCTTATGTTTGTTACGACGTGACCTGCTATTGCCGTCCTGGGTATCCGAGGCACCATGGTTCTTTGATATGTTATTACTGCGAGCGAGCCAGCTGTCTTCTCCCGCACAAAAGCGGGTCATAAGCGTCGTGAGAGCTGCCATGGATTTCGGCTTTTCCTGACCAAGGTGCCAGGCTAACCACTCGTCTCGGATGTTGTGTTTGAAAGCCTCTAAGGCCTCTACATTCGGACAGTCGACGATTTGATTTTTCTTTGTAAGGAACCGAGTCCAGAATTGCCTGGCCGACTCTTCTGGCTGCTGAATTATGTGGCTCAAGTCATCGGCGTATGGTGGTCACACTTAAGTGCCCTGAAAGTTGTCGAGGAATGCGGCTTCCAGATCTTCCCAACAGGTAATGGAGTCCGCCGGCAAGCTGTTAAGCCAATGCTGCGCTGGTCCTTTGAGCTTTAGTGGGAGGTATTTGATGGCGTGTAAGTCATCACCACGGGCCATGTGGATGTGGAGGAGGAAATCCTCGATCCATACTACGGGGTCTGTTGTGCCGTCGTATGATTCAATATTTACAGGTTTGAAACCTTCTAGGAATTGATGATCCATTACTTCATCTGTGAAGCATAAGGGGTGTGCGGCGCCTCTGTATTGGGCTATATCGCGACGCAGCTCGAATGGGTCTTGCCCGCTGTGTTCGGCCCGGCCGGACTTGCTTTTACTTTATCCGGCGTGACATTTATCGTCTCGCAGAGTGGTGCGCCCTCGTGATCCGTAGATCGATCTTGCATGCTTTGCTTTGTCCTCCAATATGTCTCGCAGGTCTGGCGTATCTCCCCATGCCTTTTTATTTGAATGGCATCGGGGTGGAGGCTGAGGTTTTAGCTGGAATGCCTCTCTATCGTGGCCACAAGGTGGCCGATCAGCCGTATCATACGCTTCTTCCTCCAGTGGGGGTTGTAACCTGCACTTTGGGTAATTCTTAAGGGGCGCTCAAGTTTATATTCCTCGGCCGCGATGACTTCAGTCCATCTGTCAGCTAGCAGATCTTGATCTGCTTGAAGCTGCTGCTGCTTTTTCTTCACGGTATTTGCCGTGGCCATAAGCCGACACTTGAAGCGCTCTTGTTTGAAGGGATCCTCTGGTACGGGGAATTCATCATCGCTGAGGCTTGCCTCGTCTTCGGAGGGGGGCATGCAATTGTCATCCTCCTCCTCTCCGTCTGCCGCTCTCTCAGGAGGGTTGGCTCCTCCATCCTCCTGCTCTAAATCTTGCTGGAGGGGAGTGTTGTTGTCTTCGGTACTATCCGGAGTGTTATTATCTCCTGTGATGGTATCACCACTTTTGCTTTGGCGGGACTTAGAGCGGCGCCGCTGACGTCGGCGCTTGGGTTGCTTCTTGGAGGGGTCATCCTCCGCTATCTCATCACCATTGCCTTCTTTGGGTGTATCCACCATGTATATGTCATATGACGAGGTGGCTTTCCAGTGCCCTATAGGCGATGGTTCATGTTCGTCTCCTACATCGTCGTCCATACCGTCGATGTCTTCGAAGTCGAAGTCGAGCATGTTGGTTAGAACATCGACAATGGCTACGAAGTGGGTGGTGGGTGGGCATCGAATTTCTTCGTCGTCCGCATCCCAATCCTATTGGCCATAATCCGGCCAGGGCTCTCCTGACAAAGAGAGAGACCT